>NW_026055806.1:0-257922 GCF_023758015.1 Alternaria viburni
CCCTAACCCTAACCCCCCCTAACCCCTAAACCCTAGTGTACTAAGTAGTAAGTGTATTTACGTAGCCTAAACTAAGCATAGCTTCTAGCTCTTACTAAGCTCTTACTAGCTAATAATCTATTCTTATAGTTACTACTATAGCTTACCTACTACGTTATATAGAAAGCCTAGTAATTCTACTAGTCTAGTAAGGCTAGGTTGCCTGCTCTTTTCTACGTAAATAGATAAGAAACTAGATTAGACACTAATAATAAACCTCTTAACTATAGGTAGATAGCTAAGACTATAGAAACTTATAGTAGGTACTAGTTAAGTATTATACGCTATATTTAGAAGACGTATATATTACTAGTATATAAGTCTATAAAGTAGGTAATATAGCTAGTTATAAATAAGAGACTACCTTATAAGTGTATAGATATCTAGACTTACTATCTCTAGACGCTAAAGAAAGCCTTAGATAAAGTAGTTCTTATATAAGAAGATAATAGCGTATAATAGAGTAGTAAGAATAGTAATAGTAACGCTAAGCTAGAAGAGAAGAAGGTTAATAAGAAAGAGCTTAGAGAGAAAGAGCTTAGAAAGAAAGAGAAAGAAGATAATAGTAAAGAAGATAGTAATAATAATAGTAAAGATAAAGATAATAAGGTAGAAAAGCGCTTTAGCCTAGTAGAGAAGAAGGTTACGCACTTAGAGAGCCTTATATATAATCTACTTCTTACTCTTATTACTTATAACCTATAAGATAATAAGTATAAGAGTCTACTAGTTAGTGCTATAGTAGTACTAGAGATTAATAAAAATAGCTAGCTACTACCTAGCTTCTATACTACTAAGTTATCTAGTATAGTTTCTACTACTAAGATACTTATAATGCTAGAGGTATAGATAAAATAGTAAAACACTATTAATAACTTTATAAAGACTAGAAAAAGCTCTAGATAGTAAGCGCGTAAGAAGTATTTCTTTATTAGTATACTTAGGCTATAAGTAGATAACTACCTAATAATTATAAATAGAGATAGTAGACCTTTACTAATAGATTTTTTTCTTAAGCTTTATATATATAGACTTAAAATCTATAATAGCACTAACGTTATAGAAGAGGCTAAGTAGATTAATAACTAAGTAGTATATTACTCTCTTTTCTTTACTATATAGAACCTCTAGAACGCTATCTTAACGCAAATTAGATAAGCTTATAACTACCTATTAATAAATCTACTATTTCTATAAGTAGATAATAACTAGTAATACGTACCTAGTACAGAACCTCTACTAATACTACTATAGAATAAGTTATTAGATAATTCTACTAATACAGACCTAGGCTTTAGTTTTATATCTAATAAACGTAACTAAAAGGCTTTTAGTGTTAGTAACCTAAAGATATAGCTTAAGTAATAGTTACGCACCTATTCTTCTTTATAATAACGCTTTATATATAGTCTAGAGTAAGACCTATCTACTAAGTTTTTTCTAAACTAGCTAGTAGAGGTATTTAAAAGAGCTATAGTAGAAGAGCTACTAGCTAATATCTACGTGTTTAAGAAATAATTACTTATACTTATCTATATTACTACTAGACTTCTACTACGTAGTATAGAGCTACTTACTCTATAGTATTAAAACTTAATATAAAGTAGGTAATATAGTATCTTTATTAAAGATAGTCTAGTAGCGTATATAACGCGCTACTATAAGAGTATAGATGCTAGCTAGGCTAGTAAGATTATCTACTACTATCTTCTCTCTAAAGTAGAAGAACTTATAGTCTACTTTTTATAGTTTACTTAACTTTTTAGTAACTATCTTAAACTTATATTATATCTAGAGAGTTGTAAGAGAGTTTTAGAGTTCTATATAGCCTATATCTAGCTACTAAAACTATAAACTAGTTAGAATCTACTACTTATATAGTTAGGTAACTCTAGAAAATAAGTATAGGTATCTAGCCTACCTATACTAACCCTCTCTAATTACTATTACGCTACCTTCTAGACTACCTAAAAGATATCTACGCTACTAAGGCGTTATATAAGCTAAGATCTTAGAGCTAGTCTTACTATTATGCTATATTACTATATCTCTATTAGTATATACTATAAGTATAGTATAGATAAGAGTATAGTAGTTACTTAGAACGTAGTAAATAAAAATACTAACAAAGTAGAAGATAAAGTCTATAATCTCTAGATAGGTTACACTACTCTTACAGCCTAGAGTAGGTATAGATATAGTCTAACTAAGGCTAGCTTCTTACTAGAAGACGCCTAAGCTGCCTTTTGTAAGGTTAGCCTAGAGTAGTACTATATTCTAGCTATACTTTCTATACTATAATAGCAATATAATATCTAAAGCTAAATCTATTAAAGCTAGTATAATAGTTTAGTAGTAGCCTATAACTATATTAAGATTATTACCTTAGTATTATTACTAGCTATACTATAGAACCTTCTACGTAATCTAGACGCTACCTTTTAGAGTAAATAAAAGAAAGCTCTTATAGCTATCTAAGTGTAGCGCAATAATCTAGTTATAGCTATACTAGGTACTACTACTAGAAAGAGTATATTATTTATGCTGCTTGTATTCTGCTCTACTAGAGTTACTATTATAATTATACTTCTTCTTTTACTATAGAATAATATAATATAGTAGTGTAAAGACCTAGATATTATAAGTCTAGCTTAGAGCGTAACTACTCTCTATTATATAGCTTAGATTATCTTAATTACTCTAGAAGGCGCTAATAAGCTAAAGTTTTATACTTTCTTAAACTCTATATACTTATAGAGTCTACTAGACTATATTATTATTAATAAGGCCTACGTTATTCTTAACTTAGTTAGTAGCTAGCGTAATACTTTCTATAACCTCTTTACGCTCTTCTATATAGAGGTCTAGATAGTTTTTCTTATAGCTATACTCTCTCTAAAGGTAGTTCTCTAGATTAAGTTTATATACTATCTTCTACCTAGTACTATATAGATTTAAGATAGTATAGTACGCTCTAACTACGCGTACTAGGTATAGCTATATAAGAATAATACTAAAGTAACTAATATAGCACTACGTACGCTAGTAAGCTAGCTATAGACTAAATATGCTAGTAAAGGTAAGATTATAGTATTCTACTCTACTCTTAGTAAGATAACGTAAGTAGTAACTACGCTAGAGTGCCCTTTCTTTTATGCTAAAGTAGGTATAGAAGAAGAGAAGCGTACGCTAGTAGAGTACTTAGTTACTAGTAATAAGACTATATTTACTACTATAAGTGCTTAGAGTCTTAGTATTAATAATCTTTATATTTACGCTATAGTGTTATTTAGGCTATAAAGAAATACTATTACGTAGCTATAGGCTATAGAGTATATAGACTAGAATAAATAATAAAGTAATATTATTTTTATATAACTAGCTTAGCTAGTCTAATAATAAGGCCTTATTACTTAGATTAACTCTTTTATAGCACTAGAGCTATAGAAGCTTATTTAGAGCTCTATCTATGCTAGAGTTATTATTAATTACTTTATAGATAGTAATACTATATAGACTAGTTACTCTCTAATAGAAGCTTTATATTAGGTTTATAGAAGCTATACCTCTTTCTCCCCCTCTAATAGTTTAGTAGCTAGTAGTAATAACTCTACGCTACTATTAGAGAATACTATTATATAGTAGATATCTCTTATTTAGCCTTAATAAGTAGTATACTAGATATAAATAGCTAAGATATAAGTATATATAGATATTAACTACTATGTCTATACTCTCTAAGAGTAGAATAGAAGCTATTTTAGGTGTCTTAAAGTAAAATAGTAGTGTAATAGACTTAGGTAATACTACTAGCTTTCTAACTATAAGATAGAGAATATAGTAAACTAGATATAGTATTATAATATATAATATAAGCTTTATAGTTACTACTATAACTATAGGCTATCTTAGACGCACTATACAAAGTAGAAGAAAAAAGATAATAGAGGTTAGAAGATATAGAATAATAAAAACTACTAGATTTATAATAAATAGCTTCTTAGCACTATACTTATATCTCTATAGATAAAGGTAGCTATTCTAGAGTTAAATAAAAAGAAGAAACTAATTAAAAATACACTAAGGTAAGTAGCTAGGTAGATAATAGATAGAGAGTTTAAGAGCACCTTTAATATATTAATTACTAAAAAGCGCTAGTTAGAGATAAAGCAGAGGTTTAGAGAAGTTAAATATAGTAATCTATTCTTTTTTATAGTAAAGCTTATAGAGGCCTAGAGAGATAAGTAACTACTAGAGAGTTAGATGTATAATATATATAGTAATATAGTATAGTTAGAGAATAAAAGTTATATTTTGTAATTATATTATAACTAGTCTAGCTATCTACTTCTAGTGTAAGAGTAGGTAGAAACGCTATAGTAGTAATAAGAGGAGGTTTAGCGTAGGCGTAAAACTAGGCCTATTATAGTAGTTAAAAATCTTTAGTTTTTTTTTAGTATATACTAAACAACGCAACGTATATACTAATAAAAAAATATATTTATAAAATAGCGCATAGAAGATACTACTACTATATATCTATAATAATCTAGTTAATAGGTAAAGTTAAGAGCTATTATAGTAGTTAAAAATATTTAGTATTTTTTTAGTATATAATTAATAACGCAATATATACACTTATAAGAAAATATATTACTAAAATGCCTAGAGTTAGAGGTAGAGAAAAGAGACTAGGTTTAGATATATATTATAAATAAGAAGAACAAGGTAGACACTATTATTAGAGATAAGATAGAAGAAAATACTAACGCTAACATTAATAGCTACACTTATAGCACTTTTAGCTAGAGGCGCTATAGCTACCTATCTAGGTACTACTATTCTTAGTATACTTGCGTAAGATATAGCTAGTGCTACTATAGTAGTAGTAGGTCTTCTTAGCCTAGAGAGAGGTATACTTATAGCTTACGTAGCTTTTCTTGCTATAGTTATAGTAGGTTAGAGTACTCTTAGTAGAGTACTTAGTAGCGTAGTAAGAGAAGTCTCTACCTAGATAATAATATTATACCTATATACTAGAAAGAAATCTAAAAGTATTTAGTTATATTTAATCTAAGCTTTATTAATAGTAAAGATAAGTGTAATAGTAATAGAGACTATACTAAAGACCTTACTAATATAGAACTAACTTACGTAGATAGAAGGTTTAGAACTATAGTAGAAAGTTTACTTATACCTAATATTACTATAGTTTTCTAAGTATCTACTATAGAAGGCTATAAGCTTAAAAATCTAGATAGATTTCTAATTATATGCGTAAAAGAGGTTATACGTAAGTTTAATAAAGATTTTCTTAGAAAGCTAAGGCATAGAACGTAGTATTAGAAGGTAATAAATAAGAATATAAGATAACCTTACTAATAGGCATGTTTAAGAGCTATTATAGTAGTTAAAAATCTTTAGTATTTTTATAGTAGATACTTAATAGCGCAACATAAACACTAATAAAATAATATATTTATAAAATAGCGTATATAAGATACTTTTACTAAGAAATAATATAACTTTACTAACTATAAGTTTAAAAAGCTATTATATTAGCCTAGATTATTACTTACTTATTTAGTAGAAACGCAATATTAATAGAACTATAGTAATTAAAATATATCTATAGAAGAGCTTAACTAGAATGCTATAGAAATAGCTCTAATATAAATTAGAGTATTCTAGCGTATAAATAGTCTAGAATCTATACTTATAGCTAGCTACTTTCTATATATTAGCTTTTCTAGGTCTACTAGACCTCTAAGTGTATATATAGTTTTAATAATACTATAGTAGTAAGTAATAAAGTAATCTTACTAGAGCTAACTTCTCTACGCTGTATTACTACTAATTTTAGAATATTAAGTATATTATTCTAAGTAAGTAAGACTAAGTAAGTAAGATTAAGTAAGTAAAAGTAAGTAAGTAAGAGCTAGTACGTAAGAGTAAGTAAGTAAGAGTAGTTATATATTTAATATAATATTACTTAGTATTATTACCTCTAAAAGCTTTATAAATAACTATAGAACTATATAGCGCTTCTTAAGTAATCTAATATAAAAGTATTTCTTCTACTACTTATTCTCTACCTCTTTTTCTTTACTCTACTCTATCTACTATAATAATAGCTATATATACCTACTATTTAGATTAAATAATACTACCTACCTATTATACCTTCTAAGTTTACTTCTAGCTTTACTTTACCTTCTAGTATATAGATACCTAGCTTTAACTACTCTACTATAACTCTATAAGAGTAGGCTATCTAGAATAAAGTTTAGCGTCTCTAGTCTACTCTTTTAGTTTCTTAGTGCACGTACGTATTTAATAATACCTACTATTCTTTTTAATGCTAACGTTCTCTCTTAGTATAGTCTACGCCTACTTTACTAAGTAAGGCCTAACTTCTTACTCTATTAACCTATAGTCTAGTATAGAGAACTATATTTAGTATATTATCTAGTTCTTCTTTATTTAAAATAAGGCTAATATATTCTTAAGTACTTATTTCTAGTGTTATATAAGCGTAGTCTCTAAGTGCTTTTTCTACTACGCTAGAAACACTACTATACTCTAGACTAGCTATATTCTATATATACTTAACTCTAATACCTCTAAGCTAGTCTCTTATAAGTAGTTATCTAAGTTATTATATCTTCTTATTTATACTAACGTTTAAGTAGGTAGCTATTTATATAATAAGTGCTTCTTTAAGTACTAGACTATTAACACTAGTAGTTAGACTAATCTCTAGTAGAATAATTATATTATAGTACGTACTCTATAATATAGAAACCTTTACACGCTTTTTATATTCTAATATATTCTTTAGTAAATAGGTACTTCTACTATATATAGTAGAATCTATACTATAGTCTATAACTACTTTCTAGCTAGTAATTCTTAGGCTCTATAAGACGTATATTTAGGCTAAGTTTTATTTAGTTTAAATAAATACTAATATAATATAGTTTATTAATATCTAGGCTTTTTACTTTATCTAGCCTACTAGTTTATAGAGAACATACTCTACCTTTTATATACCTCTCTTTATGTCTAATAAATATATATAACCTACTCTATTTCTTCTTTTTATTAGATTATATAATAATATATATAGGCTAGCGTTTATAGTATACTTTCTAGAAAATAGAGTTAGTGTTTTAGATAATTAGTAATTAGCTTTAGGTAGATTTTACTTTATATATTCTACTAGTCTTTTACTATTACTACTCTCTATATAGATTACTCTAAATTAAAAGAAGTAATAGTAAAAAACTTTTAGAATTTTCTATAGTTAGAGTTTCTATATTATATTAGTATTATAGCTACTAACTAGCAAGTGTTAGTATATACTATAATGTTATAGAAATCTAGTATAGTATATAAATATATAGTTGCTTAAGCATATTACAATAGATAGGTATTAATAGTAATTCTTCTACTATTATAAAAAGAAAATTTAGCTATTATCTCTACTATTATATCTAAGTCTACTATATTATAACTTCTCTTACTATAAAGAGTATATACTATGTATTATTTTTATATTATATAGCTTATACTAGACTATACCTACTTTATATACGCCTACTTACTCTTTAATTAATAATAACTATTACTTTTATCTTCTTCTTTATTAGACCTTAAGTAAGCATCTTATATAATCTTAGTATTCTCTCTAATCTCTTTATTAAGGTTATTCTCTTTAGTATTATTCTTATTATCTAAGTTAATAATATATGTGCGCTTTTATAAAGCTTAGCTAGTACTTATAATAGATAAGCTTCTACTCTTACTTAGTGCCTTTACGCTACTTATATAAAGTAGTAAGGTAGATACTATAAAGGTACGTAATCTTCTACTATTAAGTATGTCTTAGCCTATAAGCTTTACGTTTCTACTTATAATACTATTAAGTTAGTAGTACTTATAGCAAAGATTCTTAATATTATAGTTAAGGTTATATTATAATATATTAAGGCTGTTAATAGTACAGAGGCTTAGAGCATTAGCTTAGTTATCTTTCTAATACTAGATAGTATTAGACTCTGCTACTATATAATTATTATGTTTCTAAGTAAAGGTATATACTTTAGTTACTACTTATTAGCTAATATTAAGTTCTAGAAAGTTATAATTAGATTTAAGAAAGTACGCTATAGTATCTTACTTATAAAGCTAGCTAAGAACGCGTAAGTAAGGTATAGTAAGCTTTTTATCTACTAGGTATAGTAAGTACTAGTTTATATAATTATTTGCAACTTATAGTGCCTTAATATTATACTCTATAACCTATAGCTTATTTAACTATAAACTATTGCTAGTGTACGCTAAGCTATATATCTATATCTTAGAGTTATATAGTTATTCTTTATTATAGTTATTATCTAATACCTTATCTAAGTTAGTTTACTTTAGTTAGATAGACTTAATGCTTATAACATCTATGTAGCTAGACTACCTAGATTACTTATTAGAAAGAAGTTAGACTATATTGCCTATAGTAAGCATCTTAGCACTAACGTAGATACTATAATAGTATATACTTACGTTTAGCTATAACTTTTAAAAGTAGTACTTACCTATAAAAGAGAGCGTTAATATTAGAGTAAAAGCGTTCTTAATAGTATTATACTATTCTTCTTAGAGTATTTAGTGTAAGAGGTCTCTCTATATTATAAATAAGCTTATCTATTATAATAAGACGTACTTATACCTCTTAGAGACTAACTTATCTAACTTATTAGAGTTTAGAATTAGTTTAATACGTATACCTATGCTAGATATACTACGCTTCTAAGTAGAGGTAATAAGTTTAGTAACTATAGTACTAGTAGCTAGCTTAGTAACTAGGCCTACTATCTATTATAGAGTATCTAGGTACTACTTATATTACTTATTATATAGCTAAAGCTTACTAGTAGTGTAGTCTTAGACTAATTTAATAGTATTAGGTATATTACGTATATATAAGATAATGTCTCTAATCTATAGAACTTATTACTTCTAACTTTTAATATTACTAAGAAAATTAAAGAGTTATTTCTACTCTGCTTACTAGTCTAGACTTAATAGCTCTAGTATAGCTTTATCTACGTTCTAGTATTAATAAAGCTTATTAATTAGGTTTCTGTATATATTAGAAGTACCTTTATTATTAACGTTAGTTGTGTCTAGCTCTAGAGTAATCTTCTTTAGTTAATCTTTATACTATAGTGCTAGAATAGGTAGTAGTAGCGTAACTAGAAGTAATTAAATACTATAGACACTAGAAGGCTAGCTTAGTAGAGAAGTAGATAAGTTAGATACCTTTTATAAAGACGCTGTGCTTAAGCTTTCTACTTATAAGCTATTAGCTAAAGTTTTTAGAAAAACGTCTACACTACTACTATAGAGAGTATATAGATAGCTAATACTATTACTATTATTATTTATTAGATATAGAAAATAAGAAAAGAATTAGTTTAGTAAGTTAAATGCTTTCTTTCTAGAATAGCTATATAGGTACTTATTAAAATAGCTTAGTTTAGATAGTTATAGGTAATACTAGAGAGTATAGCTAAAGAGAAGAGCTTCTAGTAAGTACTATACACTAGGCTTAGCTTTACCTTAACTCTCTATCTATTATTAACTAATCTTTTCTAGGTATAGAGTTAGTAGATTAAGTTAAGTATAAGCTCTTAGAGGTAGAATATAAAGAGAATTGCTATTAGAGTAACTAGAGATAAGATAGACTATTATGTAGAGTAATATTATAACTAGTAGTAGTAGCTTATAAGATAGTAGATAGCTTAAGTAATTTACTTTATAGTCTTACTTTAGGTACTATAGAGTTACTATATAGTAAAGCTAAAGTTAAGATATTAGTAAAAAGTTTTTTTAATTAAAGTATATAGGTATATAAACGTTACTATAAGTGTAGATAAGAGTATAATTAAGATAGTTATATTTATAACGCGTTAGTAAAGTGCGTAGTAAGAGTAAGAGCGCGTAAGAAAAGCGCGTTTAATAGCTAGCTTTACCTCTTATTAGATATTAGTATAGTCTTATACTATTATCTTTAAAGGTACTTATAAGTTTATTTATAATAGTTAAAGCTGCCTAGGTAAAAGAGTATTATATTTAGGTTCTATAACTTCTTTATACTAGCGCTTATAGAGGTAGAGAGTAAGCGCCTATAGAGAATCTTATTTTAACCTATCTTAGTCTTAAAGTTATTAGTGTTAGTAGAGAAAGTTATAACTAGAGCGTATTTAGATTCTATAACTTCTTTATGCTAGCGCTTATAGAGGTAGAGAGTAGAGGCCTAAAAAGAGTACTATCTTAACCTATCTTAGTCTTAAAGTTATTAGTATTAGTAGAGAAAGTTATAACTAGAGCGTAGTAAAGAATACTATAAAAGCTAATATAACTATAGCTATAGAGCTATTCTAAAGGTCTTTTAGAATTATGTAAAGATTTAGAAAGCTAACTTAAAGAAAAATGTAAGTTAGTAGATAAGTAAGAAAAGCTAGAACTATAGTAACTTTTCTAATAGAAACGTCTAAGTAGAAGATTTTAATGTAGATAATATTAGAAGTAAAGTTATAGTATAGTTATAATTATTATTCTTTACGCTAAGTAAGAAGGCTATAAAAGTTCTTTAGAATTATGTAAAGATTTAGAAAGTTAACTTAAAGAAAGACGTAAGTTAGTAGATAAGTAAGAAAAGCTAGAACTATAGTAACTTTTCTAATAGAAATGTCTAAGTAGAAGATTTTAATATAGATAGTGTTAGTAATAAAATTATAGTGTAGTTATAATTATTGTTCTAAGCGCTAAGTAATAAGGCTTTGTTTATCTTTTTATTAGTGTTAGACTTAAATATTAATTTATTCTTAGATAAGGCTTTATTTATCTTTTTATTAGTATTAGACTTAAATATTAATTTGTTCTTAGATAAGGCTTTGTTTATCTTTTTATTAGAGTTTAACTCTAATATTAATTTATTTTTAGATAAGGCTTTGTTTATCTTTTTATTAATATTAGACTTAAATATTAATTTATTCTTAGATAGAGCTTTGTTTATTTTTTTATTAATATTAGACTTAAATATTAATTTATTCTTATATAAGGCTTTCGCTACAAATAATAATTTAAAAACTAACTCTATAGCTCTATAGTTATTATATAGTATTTGTTTAAATTATAGTAATAGCTACTTTATTACTAGAATAGTTAGGTAATAGCGCTAGAACCTATTCTTCTTGCTCTACACTAAGCTTAGCAGCAAGCCTAATTATAATAGTAGTAGTAAAAAAGCTTTTATAGCCTACTTTATAAAAGGCTTCTATCTTTTAGTACTTTAGATAGTTAGTATACGTAATAATGTAGAGTAACAGCTATAGACTTAAATTCTTAGTAGTATTCTATAGTATAGAGAAGGCGTTAAGGTTACCTTTAGTATAAGTTACTAGATATTTAGTGTTAATAATATTAGAGAATAGCTTATAGGTTAGAGTTACTCTATAAGTAGTTATCTTCTAGTATACTTTCTAGTATAAGCGTTAAAGGGCTTATTCTATAGGTAGTTATCTTCTTATAGTTATCTTCTCTTACTTTTTAATATAAGCGTTAAAGAGTTTGTTCTATAAGTAGTTATACTATAGTAGTTATTTTCTCTTACTCTTTAATGTAAGTGTTAAAGAGTTTATTCTATAGATAGTTATACTATAGTAGTTATCTTCTCTTACTTTTTAATATAAGTGTTAAAAGGCTTATTCTATAAGTAGTTATCTCTTAGCGTACTCTTCTATATAAGCGTTAAAGAGCTTATTCTATAGATAGTTATACTATAGTAGTTATCTTCTCTTACTCTTTAATGTAAGCGTTAAAAGGCTTATTCTATAAGTAGTTGTCTCTTAGTGTACTCTTTAATGTAAGCGTTAAAAGGCTTATTCTATAAGTAGTTATACTATAGTAGTTATTTTCTCTTGCTTTTTAATATAAGTGTTAAAAGGCTTATTCTATAGATAGTTATACTATAGTAGTTATCTTCTCTTACTCTTTAATGCAAGTGTTAAAAGGCTTATTCTATAAGTAGTTATACTATAGTAGTTATCTTCTCTTACTCTTTAATATAAGCGTTAAAAGGCTTATTCTATAGGTAGTTATCTCTTAATAGTTATCTTCTCTTACTCTCTAATATAAGCGTTAAAGAGCTTATTTTATAAGTAGTTATCTCTTAGTATACTCTTTAATATAAGTGTTAAAGAGCTTATTTTATAAGAGGTTATTTTCTCTTACTTTTTAATATAAGTATTAAAGAGCTTATTCTATAGGTAGTTATACTATAGTAGTTATCTTTTCTTACTCTTTAATATAAGCGTTAAATAGCTTATTCTATAGGTAGTTATCTCTTAATAGTTATTTTCTCTTACTCTTTAATATAAGTGTTAAAAAGCTTATTCTATAAGTAGTTATACTATAGTAGTTATCTTTTCTTACTTTCTAATATAAGCGTTAAAGAGCTTATTTTATAAGTAGTTATATCTTAGTGTACTCTTTAATATAAGCGTTAAAGAGCTTATTCTATAAGTAGTTATCTTCTAGTAGTTATATTTTAGTAGTTATCTCTTAGTAGTTATGTCTTAGTAGTTGTCTCTAGATAGTTATCTCTTAGTAGTTATTTCTTAGTAGTTATCTCTAGGCGTACTCTCTAATATAAGTATTAAAGAGCTTATTCTATAAGTAGTTGTCTTCTAGCTACGTAGTTGTCTTCTAGCTTATTTAGTAGATAGTTATCTTACTAGTAGTATTAAAAAGCTTATTCTATACGCAGTTATTTAGGCATATTTTATAATTACCTTCTACGCGTTTCTCTATCTACGTTAGTAGCTAAATTAATACTAGTCTTTTATTAGAGGTACCTAGTAGCTATAATAATAGCTAAATTAATACTAGTCTTTTATTATAAGTACCTTGCAGCTAGACTTACGTTAATAGCTAAATTAATACTAGTCTTTTATTATAGGTACCTTATAGCTAGACTTATGTTAATAGCTAAATTAATACTAGTCTTTTATAGTAGATACTAGGCTGCTACGTTAATAGCTAAATTAATGCTAGTCTTTTATTAGAGGTACCTCTAAGCTATACTCTTTAATATAAGCGTTAAAAAGCTTATTCTATAAGTAGTTATCTTCTAGTAGTAGCAGCATATTACCTATAAACTCTAAGACAAAGTCTAATATAATAAAAAGAAAGTATTTTTACTACTATAGTAGAGATCTAGTATAGTATATAGACTTATAGTTACTTAATTATATTATAGTAATAGAAGTTACTTATAATACCTATTACTATAATATAATTAAGTAACTGTATATTTATATACTATACTAGATCTCTACTCTAGTACTATCTATTATCTATGTTAGGCAGTGCTCTACCTAGTTACTATCTACTACTACTAGCTAAGCTATCTAACCTGTTACTACAGCCTGTACCTAAGCTATTAACTAACTTATATACTTAAGCTTTCTACTCTTATACTTCTTAGACAGCCTAGTAATCTATACTAACTTTATTCTCTTAGCTATAGAGGTCTTAATTAAGAATTTTATAACTATTATTCTAAGAGGTAACTAGAGTAAAGCTTCTTTCTTAAGAATTATATTATCTAGAGTAAACTTAGTATTATATATAAATATTATATCTTCTTCTTAAGCTATTTCTACTATGTACTAGTTATTCTTGTTTATAAGCTTAATAGTATTACTTATTAGAGAGTATATAACTCTAACTATACGTCTAGTTACTAGCTACTATTTTACTACTAACGCTATAGTAACTCTAATCTTAGTGTTAGACTTCTACTCTATTAGTGTTATAGAGATATAGCTATCTTGCTATAGCTTATTTATATATATAGCTATTACTATAGCTACTTTAATAGAAGGTAATAGAAGTATATAAGATTAGAGCGTTATTATAAAGTAGTAGTAGAGGTTAATTATGCTAGTGTTATAATAGTATTAGAAAAGTTATAGAAGTAGTTTTATAGGCTTAAAGAGATGTAGTTAAGTAGAGGTTAGCACTGCTAGTAGAGATAAGGTAGCTATAGTGTTAATAGTTATTTTACTCTTTTTAGTAAGTAGTTAGAGTTATAGTTTAAACTTAGAGTCTTAGTATTACTAAGGTAGTATTATAGTTACTATAGTTTATTTTAATAGAAGACTAGCAAATTTTATAAAATATATAGATACTTACTAAGCTTCTATATATAGTAGAAAGTATAACTCTATATACTACTAGTAGGCTACTTTTTAGCTTCTCTATAGGCTATATATAGAGTGTTTATATATAAGCTATTTTTACTAAGTAAATATATTACTATTAGAGTAGCTGCAAGATAGTAGAATAGAATATAGTAGTAGTACTATAGCTACTTAAGAGTCTACTAGACCTCTAAAAAATAAACTTTTTTACTAAGCCTATAATATACCTAGTTATACTTTAGAGTCTATAAGACCTTATTATATTATAAAGTATAAAAGTTTATACTACTTCTAAGTTTTTACGTTTATTAAGAAGAAGCTAATCTAATAGGTATAAGTATATAGAGTACTACCTCTCTACTAATATATACCTATATCTATATTAAGCTTATATACTATTAAGAGCTCTAATATAGATTTTGTATAGAAAGTAAGTATTTTTATTACCTTATTAGTTTATATTTATAAATATATTAAAAGTTATTAACGTTAATAAGTTAAAATTAACTATATATTCTAATAGAGTAGTAGCTATTATTCTCTTTACTTTTATATTCTAGCTCTTTTCTAGTGTATATATTATAACGTAAAATTTACACTTTTATAATAATCTAGCTATATAGTAGTATATAGTACCTATAAGCTATATAATATAGTAATAAAGGTAGGTATATTACTTATATAGTAATCTTAGTGCTATTATAATAGCTAGAAATATTCTCTTGTTTTTATAACCTATGCATGTATACTAGATTTAAATTTTAAAAATAAGTTATCTCTAAAACAGCGTATAGTAACTACTATATATAATATTAGATTAATAAGGCTTTTAATTTACCTCTAAGTGTATTTTTAGTTCTATTATAGTAGCTAAAAATGTTCTGTTTTTTTTTATAAACTATACGTATATATAAAGTTTTTATTTTTATAAAAGAATCTTCTAGAAATAGCGCATAGTAACTACTATATATAGTATTAGATTAATAAGGCTTTTAATCTACACCTAAATACAAATTAAGTACTATTATAGTAGTTAAAATAGGCCTGTTTTTTTTTATAACCTATATATGTATGTAAAGTTTTTATTTTTAAAAAAATATCTTTCTAAAATAGCGTATAGTAGCTACTCTATATAGTATTAGATTAATAAAGCTTTTAATCTACCTCTAAATGCAATTTTAGAGCTATTATAGTAGCTAAGAATATTTAGTTTTTTTTTATAAACTATATATATATGTAAAGTTTTTATTTTTAAAAAAATATCTCTCTAAAATAGCGCATAACAACTACTAGATAAATTATTAGTTAAATAAGGTGTTACATTTTAACTTGCGTGCTACTTTAGTTCTATATAGTAGCTATAAATGTGTAGTTTTAGAGAAGAAGAAGAACTTATAAGGTAGTTTATCTATAATATACTATATATACCTATACTATATATAGAAATAGTAATTTAGTTCTCTATTATACTTATATTATAGTTTAATAGTTCTTATAATAGCTATAAATATAATGTTTTTTTTAATAATTTATAGAAATATACAAAGTTATAGTTTATAAAAATATATATCTATAAAATAGCGTATAGTAAGTTTTATAATTAATATAATATTAGAAAGCTATATATTTAGTTCTAAAGACTATTTAAATATAGATTACAACCTAAACAGCTATAATAACTACGTTTTTTTAAACTTCTAAAGGCTACCTACTATTTTCTACGCCTTTTCTAAATTATTTTCTAATTAGGTAATACGTCTATCGCAAATTAGCTATATATATTCTAGATTTATTTACTAACTATATTTACAGCTTGCTACCTACCTATATTACTATTCTAGCTAGAGTAAACTATACTATACGTAGAAATATAAAAATAGTATATAACTAAGTACACGTATATACGTAAATATAATAATAATTAGACTATATATAGAATAACTAATCTAAACGTATAAATAACCTATAGATTATAAGGTAGTAGAGATTTAATATATAGAAATAGAAAAGTAACTACTTATAAAAGGCTTAGAATATAATATAATAGAAAAAATAGAGGAGCTAACGCTATATAACTATTTATTACTAACTATAATAAAGGCAAGAGGTTATAAAAAATATACTTTTATTCTTCTAATATATATTCTAACTTTTAACCTCTTTATAATTATAGATTAACTACTTTTTTCTCTCTACTAAGACTTTACCTTAGTGCTACCTATACTAGAATAGAATTCTTATTCTTTAGTTCTGTACTCTATTCTAAGTAGATAATCTAATTTATATAAGGCTTAACCTAAGAAGCTATATACTTCTATAGTACTATAATATAATATAGTAGATACTAAAGGCTGCGTGTATAAAGAAAGGTACTATAATAACTATTTTCTATATAAGGCTACTTTTATTTACATATTAGCTAGAGATAGTAGAGAAGAGAAATAATATACTTAATAACTATCTTAAGAATAGTAGCTATAAATATAATGCTATTACTCTAAAGCTTGCTAGAATTATAAAACTATACCTTATACTAGAAAAGTAAAGCCTTACTAGTTATATTACTACTAATAGTTAGAAGTTCTCTATATATAGTAAAAAGCTATAATAATTATTATTAGCAAAGCACATAGAAACGTAGTTAAGCTACTTATAGTAACTTTAGAGATAATTAGATAGCTATTAGTAGTTAGCTCTAGGTAGATATAGTAGTAGTTAACTCTAGGCCTTTTCTATAATATAGTAATAATAGTGCTTATATTACCTAGTAAAGAGTTAGTATATAATATTTATTATTAGAAAGGTCTTATAGATAGCGTTTTGCTAAATTATAGCTTTTATAGGTAAGATAAAGTATTAATAAAAAGATTTAAACTTAGACTTCTTATAATATAAGCTACTATAGAGAAAGTACTATTAGACTATCTTATACTTAAGTAATAAATCTCGTAACTACTTACTATATATAGTATTATATTTTCTCTATTAGAATATAAGCTTATTTATAAACTTTAGAGTCTACAAGATCTATAACTCTAGGTAGAGATAGGTACCTACTATATAAATAGGCCTTATAAACCTATAAGTACTAACTAATAACTTTATACTCTTAAATAGTATAGAAGTATAAAGTAGTAGACTTAGTATATACCTACCTCTAGACCTTCCTCTAAATACTATAGAATACTTTATTAAATTATATAGCTTTTAAAATACCTTCTATTATACTAGTAATACTATAAGCTTACTTTATATATAAATAATTAACTTTTTATTTCTAGTACATAGAATAAACACTTTGCACTTTAATATAGTATTACTATAATTTTAGACTTACGTATCTAATATTTAACTCTACTAGTATTATATTAAAGTCTACTAAACTTTAGAAAAGTATTAAAACTTATAGACTACTAAAATCTATATTATATTATAATACTCTATAATACTTATATATAGTTATTATAGTAGTAATACTTTTAAAAAGTATACTATATATAAAAATAATACCTAAATACTTATATATATTTAATATAGAACTCTTTTTAAGCTGTAAAGATAAATATATAACACTATACACTTAATACTTTAGTAAAGACTTATATAGATTAAAGTAAATATAGATTCTATAAAAAGAAGAACTCTAGTCTTCTACTATATATTCTTATTTACTTAATATCTACATTTCTATATTTTACCTCTCTAACTCTCTTCTACTATAGACTAGCTACTCTCTCTAAACCTTAACTAAACTAGAATTCTTTAGCTAATCTATAATACTATAGTAGATAAAGAGGCCTAAGTAGGCGCTAGGCTAAGAGAGAGAAAGATAGTTCTAACACTTAGCTAGGTACTTAGGTAAATTAACACAGCGTTTATTATAATAAAGGCCTACTAATCTACTACTAATATAACTACTAGTAAACCTTTCTAATTATTAGCTTAGAATATTAGATATAAGGTGTAATATATAATAGAATTCTCTTTAGAGTATTACTATTAAACTAGATATTATTACTATAAAAGTTCTCTACCTTATAAAACTAGACCTTATACTAAGTAAGCAAAGCCTTAATAGTAATATCTCTACTATTTTTAACTAGGTTAGAGCTAGAGATAATTAGTAGATTGCTATATATAGTAAGAAGCTATTATAGATCTAGTTAGTAAAAGCTAGGTAGATAGAGTACTAATACTTATAATAACCTTAGAGATAATAAGGTAGCTATTAGTAAGTAGCTTAAGAGTAGTATAGTAGAGCTTATTATTATAGCGCTAGAAGATAGTAACAAAAGTTATTATAGTAACTAGAAATAAGTTAATATATAAAGTGTTAAGTTAGAAAAGTCTTATAGATAGTATATTACTAAGTTATAGCTTTTATAGGCAAGACAAGAAGGTATTAATAAGGAGAATTAAACTTAGACTTCTTATAATGCTAGCTACTATAGAGAAAGTACTATTAGACTATTTCTAATTAAGTAAAAGATTTTGTAATTATTTACTATATACTATACTATATTTACTATAAGGTAAAGTAAGCTTACTTACACTCTTGCAGGTCTATAAGACTTATATCTCTAAGTTATAATAAGTTTCTATTATATAAATAAACCTAAAAGACCTATAACTATAAAGTACTTATATTCTACTATATCTTTATTATCTAACGCTTAGAGTCTAGAAAAGATAGAGTATATATCTTTTAAAGCTAGTAGTATTATAAAGATAATATATAGCTAGATATATAGGCTTTTTATAGCATAATAAAAATACTAATAGCTAGATAACTTTAATAAATACATTTATATATTTGTAAACTAGATAACTAGATTAGAAGCTTGCGTTAGAGTAACTAAAAAAAACAATAGAATTACTTAATATACTAGATAAGTAGGTTATATATAGTATTTAATTAAGTTATAAAGTAAGCTATATTAAAATAACGTTAAAAAAATAAACTTCTTAAACTACTTTTACACTTTTAAACTACTACTTATTAATTTAGCTTATTAGAACACTTTAACTACCTTATCTATGCGCTTAAGATTATTACTAAAGCTAGTCTTAACCTACTAACTAAAGTACTCTACTATCTAAAACGCTAGGTAGCTTAGATAGTAGCACTTAATATAGTTTAGCTAATACTAATTAGTACTACAGCGCTTACTAGACTTAATTTTAGGCGCTTTTAATTATATGTTAGTTTTTATCTTTACGCTTATTATATTATATATACTTAATTAATTCTCTTAAATACTTAATTTAGATTACTATAGAATATAGGTTTTTGTAATTATTAAAGTAGATAATAGTAGCTAACGCTATAGTAGAGATATTACTGCTGTTCTTAACTAAGTTAATGTTAGAGATAGTTAGCTTAGCACTAAATTAATATTCTAGCTAGAAGAATATTAGTATAAATAGTATATAGAGGTAGTAATAATGCTTATAATATAGTTTAGAATAACTAGTCTGCTATCTTAGTAAAGAATAGCTTAATAATAATACATCTAGCTCTTAGTCTAGAAGATAATAATATTAGAGGTTAAGCTTATAGTGTCTAGATATAGAGTTAGTAAAATTATTAATATAGTAGAGAAATATTTATAAGTAGCGCTTTGCTAGGTAGTATACTTCTTTCTTTTTAGCTTTAGTTAGTGTTGTAAATAGAACTAATAGCTCTAGAAGTACTAGAACTATAGTAGCTATAGTAGTGTTAATTTTAACTTATACTATAGTTCTTAGAAAGATAGAGATTTGCTAATTTTATAGAATAATATACTAGAGAAAGTACTCTACTAGTTATAGTAGAATAAGAGCTTCTCTATACACTTCTAGACCTATAAGACCTATACCTATAGTAAAAATAGCTTTCTATTAAGTAATTAAGCCTTATACAACTATAATAAGTATCTATCTAGTCTACCTAACTATAAAGAAGTTGTTTAGATAATTTAAGAGACGCTATATAGCTAGATATAATACTAAATTTAGAGAATATAAAGATTATAAGAGCTTAGGTATATAAGCTACTACTTTTTAAAATACTTAGTACTATAGAACTAGCGTTATTAGATAAATTTATAACTTTATAGTATACCTACTTACTCTTTATAGTATAAAGTGCATTAGTTACTATAATAATAAGAGAATATAGATATAATATTAGAGTTATTCTTCTAAGTAGAGTTTTAGTAAACTTAAAAAGTATAAGGCTATAACTTAGATACGTATTAAATATTAAAAAAGAAGTATATAAAATAAATAACTTTTTTATTCTACTACTTTCTAAATCTTATTAATTTATACGCTAAACTTACTTATACCTTTAACTTACCTCTTTACCTAGACTTAAACTCTCTAAGAATAGACTTAGAACTCTATAGTCTATATTCTAATATAATAGTTAATACACTAGTATATCTCTTAGCTATTATTACTAGTCTTAAGCTTCTAATAGTTAAATAGGTACTTTAGCTTATTCTTATAGTGCTTGTAACTATAGCAGCCTACTACTAGATTATCTCTTTCTTAGATTAGTAGAAGGTACTAGAGTTAAAGTATAACTTACATTATAATATTCTAAAGAACTTAAGTATTAAACTAGAGCTTAGAATTATAGAGTAGCTCTGTATTATTAAATAGAACTTTATACTAAGAGAGGTTATTCTTTACTCTAATCTTACTACTAGCCTAAACTAAGTTTATGTCTAGAATATGTAGTAGTTTACTAAATATAGTAATAAGCTAGAATATATATAGTTAGTAAAGTATATAGAGAAGAGAGATTAGAATAGAATAGTAATACGTATAGTAATCTTAGAGATAATAAAGTAGCTATTAGCGTGCAGCTTAAGACTAGTCTAGTAGCTACCTAAGTTATTAAACTACTAGATCTTAAGTAGAGTAGTTATAGTTACTAGAAAGTTATTAGTATATAAAGTATTAAGTTAGAAGAGTCTTATAGATAGCGTTCTACTAAATTATAGCTTTTTAGGTAGTATAAGAACGTATTAGTAGCGTAGATTAAACTAACGCTCTTTATAATACTTATAGCTACTTAGGTAGAGATAGATAATAGTTATACTATCTTATATATAAGTAATAGAGTTGTAAATTAGTAACTATATAAAGTACTATAATTACAACTATATAATTAGCAGCTTCTATTAAGAAGTAGGTCTATTAGACCTATAACTCTAAGTATAAAGAAGGTGTAGCTATATAAATAGGCCTATAAGACCTATAACCTTAATGTAGAAATAGTAAAGAAGAATTACGTAAGTCTATTAGACTTAAAGTAACTAACCTAACCTAAAGGTAATCTATTTCTACTTTTCTTTAATTATTAGTGTAATATTAAAGCTATTATAGTAGTATAAAATATTTTATCTTTTTTTAGAAGATTAATAAATACGTAAATCTTATATTTCTAAAAAAATATGTCTACAAAGTAGCGTAAGACGCTTCTAATAAACACTACTAGAATAAATAGCTTTAGACGTTATTCTACCTACTAGTTAGATCTAGTTAAAAGTATAAATTATATATAATAATTCTAAAAGTTAGACTAGAAAAATAAAACTACACTTAATATCTTTCTAGAAAAAGTAGTATTATAGTTAGCTATACTATTTAATTATTTAATTCTTACAGCTCTTTCTACCTAAGGTTCTATTATAGTAAAGACTTTATAAAAGGCAAAATATTTAAAAAGAAAAACTCTATTCTTCTACCTTAATTTTATAGATACTAGATACTATAACTTCTTTTAATATACGCTAATCTGCCTCTCTCTCTAGAGGTACACTAGATTATTTCTTAGCGTTAAGTAAGATATAGCTTCTATAATCTTACTAGATAAGTATCTAGGCATAGTCTACTTAGTTTAGTTGCTAGAAGACATAGTCTGCTTAGACTAGTAACTAGAGTTAGTAAACTAATAGTATATTAGAAACTTAGAATAATCTACGTAGAACTTATTACTATAGCGTTCTAGAGAAGCTCTACTCTATCTATAATAGTCTCTCTAAAATCTAGCTTTATGCCTTTAAATTTATTAGTATAAGAAATAATAAATATAGTAGAACCTACGTAATAATCTTATACAAAACCTTAGAGTTAAACTATATATCTAGCGTACCTTAGAATAGGCTAATATTATTAAGGTATACTACGTACTTATGCTTATTATAGGTATTAGTTATAATATTACTACTTTATAGAGTATTATTAGTATTAGAGATAATAAGTAGCTTACTAAATATAGTAATAAGCTAGAATATATATAGTTAGTAAAGTATATAAATATAGCAAAGAGAGAAGAGAAGAGAAGAAATAAGAATATATATAGTAATAAGAGAGATAATAAGGTAGCTATTATTAAGTAGCTTAAGGTAGATAAAGTAGCTACTAGAGTTATTATACTACTAGACTCTAATATAGCTATAAGGTATAATAACTATAAAGAAGTTAGTACGCAAAGCTTAGAGTAGAAAAGGTCTTATAGATAGTGTATAGCTAATTAGTAGCTTTACTAGGTAGTATAAGAAAGCGTTAGTGTAGAGATTTAAACTTATACTTCTTAATAGTACTTAGTAATACTAGGTAGAGATACTAGATAGTTAGAGTATCTCTTCTAAGTAAAATAATCTTAAATTAATAACTATATAATCTACTGTAATAGTAGCTATTATACGTACACGTACTAGAAGATAGAAGTAGGTCTACTAGACTATTAATTATAAGTAGAAATAGGTCTCTAACTATATAAATAGGTCTTATAGACCTATAAGTATAAGCTAGTTATAGGTATCTTACTATATAAGTAGGTCTATAAGACCTATAACTATAAAAAATAGGCTTAAATCTAGTAGTAGATACTTACTAGTCTACTAGACCTAGAACTCTCTACTAGAAAATCTCTATTTAGGTTTATCTTAAATAGAGTTAGTTATAGAGTTCTGCGCACAGACCTTCTAACCTAAATAGACTCTATTTAGGTTTCTAACTATAGTAAGAATATCTTCTTATAGAAAGATCTAATAATAGCCTAAAGTTATAGATTATTAATCTACTATCTATTTTAAGCTATATAACACTAATACTCTTTTTAATCTTATACGCGCTAAGTGTATAAAATATCTTTATACTTTATATTATAATAATATATATACTATCTAATCTATTTATATTTATTTCTATAAAGTTCTAAACGCGCTATCTATCTATTAGAATAATATTATTATAAAATATTAAAAAGGCTAGTAATAGTGTATTAGTAGAGGTATTAGAAAAGCTACTTCTATTATCTAGCCTATTATATAGCTTAATCTATAACTTTCTTAAAGTATTCTAGAATATCTAGGCTTATATTAGGCACTACGTTAATAGTCTATAATATACTACTATTAGTAGCTAAGCTTCTATTATAGCTTATTAGTAAAGTTACTTCTAAAAGTTTAAAGATACTAACTCTTATTATATCTACTAGTCTATAAAAGTAAAAGTAGCACTATAAGGCTAACTATATTAGTAATACTATAGACTTAATAAAGAGAAGAGATAGTAGTATTAAGATAGAGAATATCTATAAGTTCTATACTATCTAATCTCTTAGTCTAGCTTAAGTTAATCTAGTATTCTAAATAGCGTAGTATAATACGTTAATATTATTAAAAGGTTAAGTGCCTATTACGTTCTTATTAAATAGTTCTTACCTAGTTACTTAAGCTATTAATATAAATAATAGAACTAGTGCGTAGAGTCTAGAAATTAATAGATAATATTAGCTAAAATAGGTTTCTAGTATAGATAAAGAGTACTTAGCTTAAGAGTACTATAGTAACTAATTAGTAACTAGAAACTTTTATAGTATTACGTGCCTAAATAATATAAGTACCTTAACTACCTTACTATTACTATTCTCTATACACTATCTCTTATCTATCTTATTATAGTAGTAATATACTTAGCTACTACCTTTATATATTTTATAGCGTCTCTTATAGCGTAGCTAAGAAGATTAGACTTAGAGCTATAACTATAGCTAGATTTATCTATTATAACTATAGCGCGCTAAAAAGGTCTAATAATTAGATTATAAAATAATACTAAATATTAATATACGTAGAATAGTGTATTAAATCTTAAGATATTTATATAATAATTACGTATTTAAGGCTGTAACTTATAAAGTTATAATATTATTAGTATTATAATATTAAGCGCAAAATAGTTATATTAGAGCTTTTATCTTATTAGCTAATAATATTATTATTATATTTTACTTATTATAGCTATAAAACTATAGTATATATAAAGCTACTATATAGCACTATTAAGCTTATTAGCTATTATTTCTATTATATAACTATAATTTTATTATTATTATACTACTAAATATAAAAGAATATTTACGTTATTTAACTTTTATATTAGCTTTAATCTAGCTAGCTATTAATACTTAAAAGAATAATACGCGCAAAGTGTAATAATCTTAATATACTTTTATAAGAAATTTAAACTTATTTTTTAACTATTAGCTATTAATCTAAACTTTATAACTAGTTTAATACTTAATATATATAGTACTATAGTAAAAGACATTTAATTCTATTGCCTACTAGGTATATATTAAACTTAATATTATAATAGTTACTTCTAGCTATTTAGATACTATTATCTTCTAACTTATATAAAGTATACTATAAGCGCCTACTATTACTATTTAATATATATCTTATAGAGATATGCGTTTATTAACATAGACTAGAACTAGGTATTACTAAATTACTATCTATTAGATATAGCTATATTACAAAAGTAGAAATAGCCTAGGTCTTCTCTATTACTTAATATATCTACGTCTATTATAAATAACTCTTTATAATATATAAGAATAGTGTTAGTAGTTTATACTTCTATAAATATAAAAGCGCTTTAAGTTATATAAATAGAGAATCTAGTAGACTAGAGATATTAAAGAACGTATTTAAATAGTAGAGATAAACTATATAACCTATAACTTAATATATAAAAAAGCTAGTAAAATAGATATTATAAACGTAAATTAATACTCTAAACTCTAACTTCTATAGAAGATAATAAGTAGAAATAGTAGTAGTATATATATTTATTGCTATATATATATAAAATAGGTATAGATACTAGCCTTAGATAAGAAGCTAGTTAGGCGTAGAAGTAGAAAGAAATATAGCTAGAAGCTATACTATACTATTAAAATTTTGCTATATAAAGAAACGCTAAAGTAAAGATTATTACTACTAAATAAATATATTATAAGTATTATAAGAAAAAGTAATAGTAGTAGTAGAGTAGGCTAGATAAACTAAGCTATATATTATTATTAATAGTACTATCTTATAGATTAATATTATTATAGTAGTTACCTTTCTTCTATATTACTCTAGAAGAAAAATTACATCTAATTAGATTTATAGTATTTAGATTAAATAATATCTTTAGTATAGCTTTTATACAAGAATACGTATATAGATAGTCTACTTTAGTAGTAAAGTTATTAATATCTAGATAGTTCTTATAGATTATATTATTCTTAAGTAGCTTATTAAATATCTTAACTATACTATTATACGTATATAGAGGTCTAAATTTAGACTTATAGTTTATAATATTAAACACTATCTTTATTTATATAGTAATATTACTAAAGATAGCTATAGATTATTAGTTAGAATATCTAAAATAAATTTAGTACTCTATTAACTTACTACGCGCCTACTACTTGCTCTTAGAGATTAGCTTATCTAGTATCTTTATCTTAGTAGTAGCTAACTAGTTAATTATAGATTTTACCTAAGTAAATATAGTATTAAATTTCTTAAAGCTAAAGTATTTATTAAATAGGCGCTATAGAGTGTCTAGAGTTTTATAGTTAGTAAGAGTATAATTAGAATTATATTAAAGATACCTTTTTATAAAATTCTATAATACTTTATTAGTATAGCTCTAAAATAAATAACTACTAAATAAAACTTACCTCTATCTTCTTAATTACCTAGCACTTCTACTATAAGATATTATTTCTTACTTTAAAATTAGTAGCTATAATAATATATACGTACTAAGTGCTATTATAGTAATTAGAATAAATATAGTAAATAAGATATAGATATTTCTTTATATTAAGAGTTACTAAGTAGATTACCTAAAGAAGGTTTAATAGAACTAAATTGCGTAGGTATATAATTAATACTATCTAGTTAAGCTTAGTCTTATTATAAACGTAGAGTTTATACTTTTTCTTCTTTTCTTTCTATAAATTAAATTAGTATAATAGATAATAGACTAAATAAAAATACTTATACTTTTAAACTTCTCTATTTTATAAACTATAAAGCTTAGAACTAATTACTACGTAGAGGTAAGGCTAAGCTTCTTAAGTATCTTCTTTATTATAGGTAGCTTCTTAGTAATACTCTAGTTATCTTCTTCTACACTACTCTTCTCTACCTCTTTTTTTTTATTATCTTCTAATAGCTACTCTAGAACTTAAGTAGATTAAAATAGATTTTTAACCTTAATACTTATATCTTTTATAGCCTTACTATTTTACTTCTCTAGAATATATACTACTAGCTACTTCTTATTTTTAATACTACTTTTCTTCTTTAGTTTTAGAGTATAGACTTATTCTTAAAGCTCTAGTAAATACTTATTATTAGATATTACTAGACCTTAAAGTATTAGAGTACTTAAAGTCTATAAGATAGAAGTTAGTTAACTAGACTTCTAGCTAGACTTCTATAAAGCTAATATAGATATATATTTTATAGAAGCTACTTTTAGTTTTAATAGCGTAGCCTTTATAGATTTTACTCTAGTAGCTTATAATATATAATAAGTTAGTGTAGTAAGTAAGTAAGATTAATAAGCGTTAGAGAAGTCTAAGCCTCTAAGGTAGCTAACTTAGTAAGAAACTAAACGCTTTATATTATAATTACTATTAGTATTATTACTATATTTATCTTTCTTATCTATACTACGCTAGAGTTATTTACTATCTTTTTAAACTCTCTTTAAGTAATAGTTATTATTAAAGAGCTTAATAGTGTTAGCTTTAGTACTAGAGATAGCTATATACTCTTTAGATTTACTAGTAGCTCTTCTCTTTTATAAAGCCTTATATATAGTAGAACTAGCTATTATAAATAAAGAAAAGAAAACGTAAAGTATATAGTAATAGAAAGAAAATATAAAATAAGAATAAAGAATATAGAATAGTAAGAGTTAGAGATTAGAATAATAAAGTAATAGATAGTAATAGTAGTAATAGGTAGGCTATAAAAGTAAGGTAGTAGAGCTACTACCTAGGCACTAGCTACGTATAGAAAGTGTATATAGTAACATTTTTAAATATAGAAATATTAATACTATATATACTTAACTCTATTATACTCTAAATTATTAAATTAAAATAATCTATTTATTTACGTAATTAAGTATATTCTAATATAGCGCTATATAGTATATCTTTATTACTATACGCTATTTATATATATAACTTTCTTACTTCTATTAGATATCTACTTCTATAACTTAGAGAACTAATATAGCTATACTAAGAAGAGAAAAGGTATTAGTCTAACTATAAGTTATTATAGTAGATATATATATATCTTATAGTAATTAGAGCTAGAATTAGGTCTATATTAGTTACTAGTTCTACTAAAGAATTTCTCTACTTCTACTATATTTAAGCTTATAGAATATTAATATTTTAGCTCTATTAAATATATATATACATTTTAGAGTACTTATATATAACTAGAATTACTATTAGCTTCTATATAATATTAGATATTACTAACTATTATAACTTAGCGAAATTATATTTAAAGTAGATTTAATAATATCTAAACACTTTTCTAGTTAAATTAGTATCTTAGTTCTTTAAGTAATTACTTTTACTATATAAGGCCTCTCTAACTATCTTTTATTATTACTACTTCTAAAACTTTAGCTTTAGCTAATTTATATATCTAGATCTATACCTAAAGTATAGACTTAGAAACTTTTTACTCTAGCTAGCTAGAAAGATTCTAAGCTATAGTAGAGAATATATACTAATATTCTTATATCTAGATCTATTCTAAAGTAAGCTACTCTCTTTAGATTCTAAGAAGTGTAGATACTTCTACTATATTGTAGAATACCTCTCTACACTCTTTAGCCTCTTAGATCTATACTCTTCTTAATCTAGCTAATATTCTATAATATCTAGAAACCTACTACTAGTCTACTTAGGTACGTTTCTTAGAATATATTTCTAAAAGTAGATATTAGAGATATTTTATATATATTAGGCCTTAGATAGCTAGCTCTAGTTATATCTAAGCTTATATGTACTTCTAAATTTATAGCTTTTATATATATATTAGATCTTAGATAGCTAGCTCTAGTTATATCTAAGCTTATATATACCTCTAAATTTATAGCTTTTATATATATATTAGGCCTTATATAACTAGCTCTAGTTATATCTAAGCTTATACATACTTCTAAATTTATAGCTTTTATATATATATTAAGCTTTATATAACTAGCTCTAGTTATATCTTAGGTTTTTTTTATTTATAGTTTTACAGCCTTTTTTCTTTTAGAATTTTAATCTTACTATCTACTCTAGCCTTTAATTTACTTATTAGCTCTATAAGAGCTTTTTAAGTATATAATAGTTTTTAAATACTAACTTTTAGATTATTATAGTAGGTATACTTTATTATAGATTATAGGCGCTTCTATCTAAATTAACTACTAGTCTCTAATAAGTAACTAGCTACACTATATATTATAGGCGTATTATTACATACTTATAATAGTAATAATAATCTTTCTACTATATAATTCTTTAGTTCTAATCTATAAAGTCTCTATAATAGTTTTATATACTAATTTCTAAGCTTAAGCGTTACGCTAGATAGGCTTCTAGATAATATAGCCTCTCTTAGTAATATAATTAAGCTAGTAGACGTAATACTAAGAGAATATATATAAGATAACTATAATAATATTATAATAGATATTATAGCTAACTTAGAAGTATTTATAGATATATCTATTACTACTAGTATTTAAATAGATAAAGATAATTAGAAAGATAAGTTAGAAAAGAAGTACGTAGCTAATAATAGCTATATAGAGAGCTTATTTAATAGTAATAATAATATAGAAAAGAAAGAAAATTCTATAGTTAGCTTCTTCTTACTAGCTCTACTAGCTAATAACCTATCTACTAAAGTACTACGCACTACTAAAGATTTTAATATAATAGAATTTAAGCTTATAATAATAACCTTTTTTATAAAGTATTATATATTATAGTAAGTATACTTTAAGCTCTAATTTATTCTTTTTCTTCTTAACTCTATTTACCTAGAAATTAAGCGCCTACTAAAGCGTATTAATATACTTAAGAAAGCCTTTAATTAGTAGCTACTATTACTAAAGATATATAAGTAGTAACTTAGTTTTAACTTAGTAAAGCTATCTACTTACTCTAAGTATAATAAAGATCTCTATATATTTAATATACAAGACGTATTTAGACGTATAATTTATTTAGACTTAATAATAAAGTGTAGATATTTTAGTATAGCTAAGGTAGTAGATAAGCTAGTAGAGTTCTAGTATTCTTAGGCTTAGAGTAGGTTAAATAGAATAATAAGTAGGTAGTTTATAATAATAAATTAGTCTAGTTCGTAACTAAAGATTATACTAATATCTAATTTTATATAGTATTAGCTCTCTAGATCTTCTACTTAATTAGATTATATTTTAATAGTTAGAAAAGACTGCAGAGCTACTACTATTATAAATAGAACTACTAGAGATATAATTCTCTTTATTAGTAATATTACTACGTTTAATAATATACGCGTAATTAATATAGATATTACTAATAAAGTAGAGTCTACGCTTTCTATTATTTTAAATAAGCGTACAGAATTATTTCTCTCTAAGAATATAATACTAGTTAAGATTTATAAATCTTATATTATGTAACTAGAAGACTAAGTGTTTCTTAACTATAACTAGAGTATAAGTATACTATATTATAATCTACTACTATATAGATATATAGTAAAAAGAGTTATTTTATTTAGTGTAGCTAGTAGTATTACTATATGTTAACTTACACTATTATACTTATATTAAGATAAGCTTAAGCTACTTATCTATAGAAGAAAAGTAATTCTCTTACTAGCGCCTATAGCTAGGTAGAAGACTTAGAGCTTTCTATATATAGCGTTTATTAATACTTTTAGCGTATACTATAATATATATTACTCTATTATAAGTAAATATATCTAATTTACCTTCTTAGATAAGATAGAGTAACGCTACTAAATTAATATTTTCTTTTTTACTCTTAGCTCTTTTACTATAAACTAAGATAATATTATAGAGTTTATAAAGTATCTTATAGAGCTTAAGTCTAGCTTAGAGATAATACTTAATAATAGTAGTACTATTATTATATGCGCGCTATATCTTGCCTATATTAGAGATATACTATAGTAGTAGACTAACTCTAGTTATAAAAGCTAGTAAGTATAGTATTTCTACTAGCATTATATAATTAATTTAAACTAACGTAGAAATCTTAACTATAATACTATACTAAATAGCTACTATTACTTTAAGATAATATAGTATAGAAATAAGGCTAACACTAAAGCTACTTAAAAGAGAGATAAGATCTTCTAGAAGCTTAGACTAGTAATTACTCTACTCTTACTTTAGATAATTATATCTACACTTAATCTCTTCTATTTACGCTCTACTAATACTATCTATTTAGAGTAGAAAGAAATAGCTTAATAGATAATTATAGTATTATTTAAAGATATACTAAAGTTATTATTCTATAATAAATTTACTAAGAAATTTACTACTCTACTTCTTCTACCTAGCTAGCCTTATAATTAATATATTAAGAAATATAATAGTTTATATTCTATTTAGAAATATAGCTATACCTCTATAATTAACTCTATTATTCTCTAGAATTAGCTATTACTAATCTATATATAGCTAAAGTTTAATAGCGCTATTTAACTATTTCTTAAGTAGTAGAAAGATAAGAGTAGTTTTACTAGAGTTAATTTTATTATATATTATTTTAATATAATAGCTAAAGCTAATATAGTCTTTCTTAGTTAGTAGCTCTATTAATATAACTATAGATACCTTTATACTTTAGTAATTAAAAGCTAAGAGTAATACTAGAACTTTATTAATATTATAGTAGTTATATCTTCTAAGAATCTTAATCTAGATAATCTTATCTTTAGTAACTTATTATTACGCCTTTCTATAGCTATTAGCTATAAAAGCTTAACTAATATAAATAAATTACTAGGTCTATAGTTTAGAGAAGAAGAGACTATACTAATAGAGTAACTTACTCTAAAAGAAGTAGAGAAAGAGCGTGCGCGTGTTAGAGCGCTAATAAAAAAGTTAGCTATACTAAATATTTATATAATTCTTTATTTCTATAATATAGTTACTTAGTTTACTTCTATTCTTAACGTAGTTATATTATAAAGTAAGAATTATTACTAGTAAGTTAACTCTTCTTTTCTTTCTACTCTTACTTAACTATATTATAGATATACTCTTTGCTTTATATCTATATTATTATTATCTATAGTATACTAACTTCTATAGCATCTTTAAGAACTAGGTATATAGTACTAACTTCTAGAAGGTAGCCTAGACGCTCTTTAAAATAGAATACTACTACTAAACTATTATCTTTATTCTTAATAATGCTTTTAAGTATATATATCTAGAGCTTACTTACATATTCTATAGTATTACTACTAAATATCTAACTCTTTTTAGCTACTTAACTATTACTAACTCTAAGTTAGAAGAGTTAGAAAAGAAAGTTAATACTTAAGTAATTAATTCTAACGTAGCGTACCTTAAAGCTAAGACGTAAATAGTAATTATTCTAACTTTATAGCTTATACTATAAGATACGCTACTTAGTGTCTAGTTACTTTATAAATTAGAGATTAATTATCTATTTATTTTACTTCTTCTTAACGCATACTAAAATAAGTATAATATACTAAATGTTATAACCTTTTAGCGCTAGTCTATCTAATAGATAAAGTAGTTAAAGTTTCTCTATCTATAAGCTATATCTCTCTATATTATATAGTAATATTTAAGTATTAATAAAGTTATAGTGTAACTAAAAAGGCTTTCTTATACTAAGTTAGTAACTAGGTTAAGGTATTAGATAATAAAGCTAGTTAGGTAGTTAGTATCTTTATATATAAGCACTATAATTATTATTACTTATTTATTATTATTAATATAGTAGATAGTAACTTTATAACTAAAGAAGTTATATAAACTCTTACTTAGTAGAATATCTTTTATAATAAAGTTTTAAAGCACTATATATTTACTATAATAGAAAAGTATTAGATCTTTAGTCTACTAGCGCTGTAGGCTAAGAAGCTATAGATTATTCTAAGCCTTAGAGATAAGAAGTTTATATTTATTAATAAGAATATTTACTTTATATAACTTAGCCTCTCTTCTTATACTTTCTATAATCTACGTCTTACTCTAGTTACTATAGAAAGAATTAACTCTTTTTAAACTCTAAGCTCTTCTTATATATTACCTATACTAGTTACTACTTTACTCTACTATACTTCTTATAGATATACATTTATACTTTTTATTCTTATAGCTCTACTAAAAGTTTAAGATAGTGTATTATTATCTATATAACTTAGAGTTATAATATAATCTATATAATGTTAATTAAAGTAGTAAGAGTTTAATAGTAGTATTCTATTAGTTACGCTTTCTATCTATTCGCGATAAACTAGATATCTAAATATATATTATAGAGTTATATATTCTTATATTCTATACTTATTTTTTTTTATACTACTTTATACTTTTATAATATAATTAAGACGCGTAGACGTAAAGCTAACTCTTAAAGCTATTACTAGAGATATCTTAGCTATAGAAAAGGTAAATATAGTATATAGTTAGACTTTAAGACTATTTTATAACTAATTTCTTTATTTATTATAGCTACGTATTATATATATAACTAATTAGTATACTTTTATATATTTTTTTAATTATAGTTAACTCTAGAGTTCTAAAAGCTACTTTAAGACTTTCTATTAGGTTCTAGCTCTAAAGAGCCTAGGCTAACTTAGCACTAGCTATAAATACCTTAGAATCGCTATTATAGCTTAGTAGCGATTTGTCTCTAGTCTTTTTAGAATAATATACCTAATTATAGTCTAATATTATATATCTAGTATTTAACTAACTCTATTATTTAATATTTAAATTACTCTACTCTATAATACTTTTATATACACTATTTAGATATAATAAGCTCTAAAGTAGATCTCTCTAGTGTAATATAATATAGTAGTAAGTAAGCTACGCTATTCTTACGCGCAATAGATAATAACTAGAAGAAATTAGCTTCTATATCTCTAGAGGTAGTAACACTACCTACTAAGAAACTTATAGACCTATTAGAAGCCTCTTTAGATATTACTAATCTAGCCTTAATTATTAGAGATAGTAACGCGCTATTAGAGCCTATTTTAGAGCTAACTAGGCTCTCTTAGACTACTACTACTAAAGGTAAAGATAAATAAGCTATCTTAACCTATAAACTTAAGAAGTTACGTAAGTAGAAATAATTAGAGCGTACTTATTAAGACATAGTCTATCTTAGAGAATTAAAGCGTAAGGTACTTATAAGTAACTACTTAGCCTTTAAAGTAGATATTATCTACTATACTTTAACTATAAGAGGTAAGTTCTAGTTAAATTTAGAAGCTCTACGCTTTAAGAATCTAGAGATATTTACTATACGTAATTACTTATAGTATAACTACTAGATACGTAATTATAAGGCTATTTTTAGAGAAGCGCTTTCTACCTTTCTAATAAGTACCTAAAAGATAGACTTTACTATAAGATTTCTTAACAAAACTACTTACTCTACTTAGAATACCTACTTCTAGAACTATATAAGGCTTAAGGCGTCTTAGACACCTACCTAGAAGAAACTTAAAGTAGTTATACTTAATACGCTTAGTTCTAAGTTATTATAGCGCTTTATAGCCTATAATAGACTTAAGTAGACTAAATAGAGGCTAGATTAGAATTCTAACTCTCTTTTAGCCTACCTTAACACGCTTTAGAGTAAACTAAGTAACTACCTAGAAGAGTAGCGCTGCATAGACTTTATAAGCGCTCTTCTTTCTAATATTTAGAAAGAACTTCTACTTTAAGACTAGAAAGACTATAATATAGTCTCTAAGCTTAATACCTTAGCTTACTACTATTAGAGTAAGATAAAGCGTACTACTACGCTTTCTAAGTATCTAGCTTATAAGAAAAAGTCTTATAGCTATTAGGTCTAGAACTCTTTTTTAAAGCTCTCTTAGACTTAGAAAAAGGCTAAGAAGACTAGTTTAGTAAAATCTAACTTATAACTAGCTAAATTAGACTAAAATAGTCTAAAAGACTCTAATATAATCTATTAGAGGTATAATAAGACTAGATACTTCTAAAGAGACTATCTAAAGTCTAAGAGAAACTCTAAAAGCTTATCTAGTTAAGAATTAGAAAAAGATAGTAGATAGAAAAGCTAGAGTTCTTCTTAGCTACCTATATTACTCTAGATCTAGTATTCTAGAACTTAGAACTTCTTTATAACGCGCTTTACCTAAAGCTAGTAAAGCTACTAATAGTAAAAGTGTTACTTAGCTAATTAGAGCCTATTAAGGCTCTAGTAGATAGAGGTTTCTAGTTAAACTTTATTTTAGCGTTACTTACTATAGAGTAAAGCTTATTAGTTTACTCTCTACCTAAGCTATTAGTAGATAGAGTAAATAGTAAAGAATTAAAAATTTATAGTACTACTATAGTAACTATAAAGGTAGTAGATTCTTATAGAAAATAAGAAATCTAGAATATTCTATACATTATTATAGAGATCTATAAGTATTAGATATACTTAGGTTTACTCTAGATAAACGCGTATTATCTAAAGATTAGCTACTCTATATAGAGGCTACTCTTTTAGAGTACTAAGTCTAAGAATAAAACTATCTATAGAAAGATTACACTAGAAGAGGCTAAGAAGTTTAAGAAGACTATATATAATTCTATAGTAGATATATATAGCTATCTTATTACCTTAATACTTTAGTCTAGCCTAGAAGAGGCTAAAGAGAGTAGTTTACCTCTATAATATACTAAGTTTACGTATCTTAGGTTAGAAAATAACTTAAGAGTTCTTACTAACTATAGTCTATAAGACTTAGCTATTAATTTACTACTAGAGACTACAGCGCTCTATTAGCTATTATATAACCTTTCTAAGATAGAGTTAAAGCTCTTATATAAGTATCTAGACAAGTACTTAGCGTAAGAGTAGATTAGATATAGTAAATCTCTAGTAGAGGCGCTTATACTCTTTGCTAAGAAGAAAGATAGTAGTATATATCTATACGTTAACTATAGAGGCCTTAATAAGATTACTATTAAAAATTAATACTTTTTACTACTTATTATAGAGTCTCTAGAGAGATTAGCTAGCGCTAAATTCTATACTAAACTTAATGTAAAAGAAGCTTACTATAGAGTATATATTAAAAAAGGTAATAAGTAGAAAACTACTTTCTATATAAGATATAGTAGTTTTAAGTATACTATAATATCTTTTAGTCTTACAAACGCTTTTACGTAGTTCTAGACTTATATCTATTAAGTTCTTATAGAATTAATTAATATAACCTATATTATATACTTAGATAATATTTTTATTTTCTCTAATACTAAAAAGAAGTATAAAAGCTATATTAAAGAAGTCTTATATAGACTATATAATACAAAGCTATTTTTAAAGCTTCTAAAGTGTAAGTAGTATACTTAGCGCACTAAGTACCTTAGGTATATAGTTTTCTCTAAGAGAATATAAATTAATAAGAATAGAATTAAGATAATCTAGAAATAGCCTAAACTATGTATAGTGCGTAAGATTTAGGTATTTATTAGCTTTATAAACTACTATAAGTAGTTTATTACTAGATTCTTCTAACTTACTCTACTATTAACTAAACTAATCTAGAAGAAGCTAGAAGTAGCTAAGAGTAGCTGCGCCTAGTAGAGAAAAGAGAGTTAGATTCTTAATCTTAATAAGAAAGCTAAAGAGGCCTTTTAGAAGCTAAAAGACTCTTTTCTAAGTATTTCTATCTTAACTTACTTTAAGTAAGATAAGAAGACTAAGGCTAAGGTAGATACCTTAGATAGTGTAATTATAGGTATATTAAGCTAATATATACTAAATAAGGCTAGAGAGTACTAATAGTGTTTAGTTAACTTCTTTTTACGTAAGCTTATTATAGTAAAGTATAATTATAATATATATAACTAGAAGTTACTTATAATAGTTAAGAGCCTAAAGTATTAGTGCTAATACCTAGAGAGTATATACTTTAATCTCTAGACTAACTATTAGAACCTAAAATAGTTTATAAAGACTAAGACTCTTAACTATTAATAAGTTAGGTCTTATATTATACTATCTAGGTTTAATTTTAATATCTACTATAAGGCAGAGTCTACTAACTCTATAGATAGACTTTCTTACTACTTTAACTATATAGTAGAAGCTTAGAAACCTACCTAAAAGTATAATAAAGCTTTTGTCTAGCTTATAAGAGATCTTATAACTAATAGTAATAAAACCTTTCTTTTAGTAGCTATAGTGTAGACGCACTCTACTAAGTGTACTAAAAAATAATAAGACCTTACTAAGAGTCTAGAGAGCTTTAACTAGGCTAGTAGATATACTATACTAGAGCTCTAAACTCTAGAGAAACGTAATAAGATAGATTACACTTTCTTAGGTACTTTAGATAAGTCTAAGTCTAAAGTTAACTAATCTAGCCTAGATAGAGCTAAAACACGCTATTACGTAGTAAGAATACTAGTAACTACTAAAGAGAAGTTATAAGCTTTCTAAGAATATTATAATAACTCTCTAGTAGGCTACTTTAGAGTAAGATATACTTTAGAGAAGCTATAGAAGCGCTACTTTTAGAAAGGTATATATAAAGACGTAGAGTAATACTATAAGAATTACCTTATATATAGAAAGTCTACTTCTATAAAGTATAGGCCTTATAGCCTACTATAGCTTCTTCTAATATCTAACTACTCTTAGAAGAAGGTAATAATAGACTTTATTATAGAACTACTACCTAGTATAGTTTCTAGTATAAAGTATAACGCTATACTAGTTATTATAGATAGATTAACTAAAATAGCCTATTACGTGCTAGTATAAGCTAATTAGAATAGTACTAATCTAGTATAGGCTTAGATACGTAAAGTTATCTAACTTTATAGCGTACTAAAGTATATTATCTTAGATTAAGGCTTTTTAATAAACTTTAAGTATTAGAATTCTTTTCTTTACTACTTTAATACTAGAAGAGTTCTTACTTCTACTTTCTATTCTTAGACTAATAGCTAGACTAAAAGGCAAAACTAGATCTTAGAGTAGTACCTTTACTACTATTACTCTCTAGAATAGAATAATTAGACGCGCTAGATATCTATTAGAAAGTTTACGTATAATAATAGTATCTACTCTACTACTAGAGTTACTCTCTTCTAGGCCTACTATAAAAGGTACTTTTATAGAGTAGATTAGCCTAATTTAGCTCTTAGTAAGAGAGAAAGCTTTATAAAGGCTAGCCTTACTAAATAAGTAATTAAACTATAGTAAGAGTACTATAAGAAGATTAAAGTAGTAAATACTTACTAGAAAGAGTACGCTAATAAGCACTGCGCGCTAATACTCTTTAAGATAGAAGATTAAGTTTTAGTCTCTAACTAATATATTAGAAGTACTTACCTAAAGAAAAAGCTAGATTAGAAGTTTCTTAGACCTAGAAAGATTATAGACTAGATTAGCTTCTTAGCTTTCTAGGTTAATCTTCTAGAACTTAATAGTGTCTATCTAGTGTTCTATATATTACTTTTAGAGCCTTTTAACCTAAAAAGTACTATTCTATACTCTAAAGCGCCTAAGTAGAATACTTTAAGAGAATTTAGTAATAATATATATAAAGTAGAATATATTATTAAAAAATAGTATAATAAGAATAACTAATAGAAGTACTTAATTAAATAGGTTAGATATCTAGAGAAAGAAAACTTATAGAAACTAAACCTAAATATCTTAGCTAATACACTATAGAAGTTCTAGAATAAGAAGAGAATATAATAGCGTAGAAAATCTTTAAAGGCCTAGCCTAAGAAGTAATACTATAGATAGCTTTATAAAGAGAGAGAATAATTTAAGTTAAGCTATAATAGACTATTCTAGTGCAAACTAGAGTATACCTTTACTTTTTTTCTCTATATAGAGTTTTTTAGAGTATTTAATAGTGTCTTAGACTAGAATAGCCTCTAATAGTCTAAAAGAGCCTAGTATAGGCTATTTTACTCTAACTCTTTCTAGTATAGAGTTATTAGTTCTTTAGGCCTTATAATTAGTTTTAAAGAATAAGATATTATACTTTAGATAAATTTATATAGATAAATAACCTTAACTACTATAAAGAACTTTTATATTTATAGAGAAATTCTAATCTAGATATTACTTAAGAGCTTCTAACTATACTATAATAGCTTATAATAGTCTAAAGTAGGCTAGTACTACTTAGTCTAAACTAATTCTATACAAACTTTATTAAACTCTATCTAAATATACTAGAAGAGCTTATATTACTCTAGAATAGGCTAAAATAGGCTATAAGAGACTATTAGAGGTTATCTAAGAGTAACTTAGAAGATACTAGCTCTAAAGCGCTTAATCTTATCTTTCTTAGCCTTAATCTACTTCTTAAGCTAGCTCTTCTTAGTAGTAGTCTTATTACTCTTTAGCTAGAAAGTAAGCTCTACCTAAAGTTCTTAAATAGCGTTCTATAGATCTTTAACTATAGAAATAATAGCCTACTTAGTAGGCTTTAAAGTAGAATACTATAAAAAAAGTTAGTATAAGCTAAAATAGGCTATAAAAGGCTATAAGAAGGTAAATAGAGGTAAAGTAGCTACTAGTAATTTATAAAAAGCTAATTAGAGCTATAAAAGTCTAGAAGAAAGTATTTTAAAACTTACTACTTACTTAAATAGTAATCTAGCGTTAAGCGTACTAGTAACTTTATTAGCTCTCTTCTTAGATGCGTAGAGAGTACTATTAGTAAAGCTAGTAACTATAGTCTTAGCTTTAGTCTTATTATTAAAGCGCGCGCTAGACTTAGTAGTAGTATAGCTATAGAGTGCACTAGAATAAAATTATAAGTACTTCTAATTAGAGAAGTAGTTACTACTAAAGTTAGTTAAAATAGTTTAGAATAGACTATTATAGGCTAATCTAGCTCTTTTAGACTCTATAAAGGCTTTACTAACTCTAGAGAAGATAGAAAGGCTTATAAGATACTAGATTAGGCTAAAATAAACTAATATAAGTTAAAACTTACTTAATAATATTATTATAAACGCTCTTATACTCTTCTACTAAGTCTATCTTTAGGTAGCGTAAGTTGCTACGCTTAAAGTTTTCTATAGCTAGTAGAGTAGGCGTTAAAGTATTATTAGAGGCTTAAGAATATAAAATAATAGGCTTCTTACTAGAGAACTTCTAGTTAGCTAATAATTAGTAGATAATTTTATATATAGCTTCTAAGTTAATAAAATTCTCTAGAGGCTAGATTAGTTAGTATTAGCGTAAAAAGGCCTAAAATAGACTAAAATAGACTAAAACTACTAATTCTAGAGCTATTTACTATATATTAGCCTTATAGAGGCTAATAGAAGGTAATAGTAGCTAGAAGAGAGTAAAATAGGTACTTATAGTAAAGCACTACTTATTTATAGCCTAACACTAGCTATATAGAATAGTTTAGGTAATAGTATCTCTAGATAGTGCGCTAGTAATCTTCTTAATTATACTAGTAAAGACAGCACACTCTTTTTTAGTCTTAAGAACTAGAAAAGTGTAGCTATAGTAGTTAAATATATAAGACTTATTAAGCTTCTATAACTATAGGTAACTAGTATATAGCGTAAAACTAATCTTAAAAAGCTTAGGTATATAGAAGTAGCTTATAGTAATCTAATTATTACTAACTATAGTTAAGTTAGAGTAAAAAAGGCTGTTAAGACTTAGAATAGAGTAATATAGAGTGTAATAGATAGATATAAGTAGAAAGAGAGTAAATTAGTATAAAGTGCGTATTAATAGTCTTAGTTAGAGTACTAGAGGCTAGTTAGTAGTAATTTAGTATAATTTGCGCTAGAAACCTCTAATTTAGACTAAACTACTTTATTATACTCTAAAATAGGCTATAATAGATTGCTTTAGATCTTCTTAGAATTCTAGAAATAATAGGTAAAAAGAGCTAATACTTACTATTATAAAGTAATTAGAGAGTAGAGAATAGAAAAAAGAAATCTAACTAGCTAGAAATACCTAAAGCGTATAAGCCTACGCTAGCTCTACTAGTGTAGGTAGTAGTCTTACACGCGCGTTTATATATAATTTCTAGAACTACTACTTTTTATAATAGATTTCTGCTCTCTCTATAGATATAATATACTTACGCTAGCTTAGAGTAGGCTATTATAAACTAAAATAGCCTATTATAGGCTATAGTTACCTTATCTAGTCTATTAAATAACCTTAGAAGTAGATTAAAAGTAATCTACTCTAAGAGAAGAGATAATATTAGGTTCTAGCTCTAAAGAGCTTAGGCTAACTTAGTACTAGCTATAAATATCTTAGAATCGCTATTATAGCTTAGTAGCGATTTGTCTCTAGTCTTTTTAGAATAATATATCTAATTATAGTCTAATATTATATATCTAGTATTTAACTAACTCTATTATTTAACACTTTCTATAATTAAGCGCGCTTATCTTAGTTCTCTAGTACTTCTATTTATTTATACTATATAGCGCAGTTTACTAAAACTAATATAATAGATTTAAAATAATACTATAAGTCTAAGTAAAAGTCTCTATATAAAATTTAACTTAATTCTAAGTAGTCTAAGTAATTTTAAGTAAGAGAACGTGTAATATATAGAACGTACTAGTATATAATATAATATAATAAAGTAGAGACTAGTATAGATAGAGTTAGATTACTCTATAATAGTAAGAGTAGCTAACTATAGCCTACTATTATTATTTCTATATATAGGTATTCTATCTATACTCTAAGTAGCTAAAGATTATCTAGTCTATAGTAGTCTAAACTACTATATTAATCTCTTTATTCTAATATTCTAGTAATATAATATACTTTACTAGTATATCTAATATTTATAGTTTCTACTTCTTCTACTTATAACTACTATACTAGGCTAGAAAAAAATATCTTCTCTTAACTAAGAATTATAGTAGTAATAACTATCTAGCTTTACTTTATACTAATCTAGTATACTAAATAGACTAATATATAGTAATATTAGCTACTAGAGATATTATATTATATTTCTAAGCTTTATTGCGCTATTCTATATACTATCTAAGTATACTAAGATTCTATTAATTATATTACTTACTAACCTAACCTCTTATACTTACACTACTCTTTCTTCTCTTTTTACTTATTCTATTTATATATATTCTTTACTTCTACTCTATTAATAATACTATATAGTTAGGTTACCTAGTATATAAAAGCTAAATCTAAAGTCTATTTAGTAGCTAGATAAAGGGTTTAGTAAGAGAAAATAATTATTTTATTAGTCTAAAGAATATACGTAAAGGTAAATATTAAGCTTTTACTTTTTAAAACTAGTCTATAGTAGATATATAATAATGTTAAAGTAGAAATATTTATACTAAATACTAGAAAGAAATAGCTTATTATAGTAGTTAAAAATAGCTAAAGATACGTCTAGATATAGAATATAGATATTAAAAACTATATAGTTAAAAATAGCTAAGAACGTATCTAGGTATAGAATATAGATATTAAAAATTATAAAGCTAATACTTCTAGTAACCTAAAAGCTTACCTAGATAGTAGTTAGAATATTCTAGAATATTATTATATCTAAAGCTAATCTAAGCTAAGTAACTATTTCTAAGATCTAAGAAGTTACTATATAATTCTAATATTTACTAATACTCTTAGCTCTCTAGGTAGCTCTTAGATCTAAATTTCTACTAATCTAGTAAATATTACTTAATATTCTATACCTCTACTAGGCCTAGTATTTTATATCTTTTTGTCTTTCTATATACATACTTTAAAATGCTAACCTAGTAGTAGATACTAATAATATTCTTACTCTACTAAATATCTACCTCTTTTATTATATTCTAGACAGCTACCTCTAACTCTATTCTAAGATTATTACTCTTTAGAATTAGATAATATTCTTACTCTACTAGATAGCTATCTCTTTTATTATATTCTATATAGCTACTTCTAACTCTATTCTAAGATTATTATTCTTTAGAATTAGATAATATTCTTACTTTACTAGATAGCTATCTCTTTTATTATATTCTATATAGCTACTTCTAACTCTATCTAGATATATTTACTCTTATAAAAACTATTACTTAGAATATTAAAGTATATAGTATAAGGTATATAATAATAGTATATAATTATAGTATATAATAATAGTATATAATAATAGTATATAATAATAGTATGTAATACTAGTATATAACGTAGATATATATATTAAAGTACTTTATAGTTATATAAGGTAATAAAGAGAATAATATAATATATAAAGATATATTAGATACTTAGTATTAAGAAGATTATTAATATATAGTAATAGACTATATTATTAAAAGTATAATTAGAATCTATTTAGAATTTTGTTAGTAATAGAATATATAAGTTATATTTACGCATCTAGGTTTAACTAATAATAATAGATTACTAAAAGCTATAATACTAGTAGCTTTAAGTTAAAGTATAGTACTAGTAGTTTTAAGTAGAAGCTTTGTAAGAGCAGCTATAGAAGTAGAAGTATAATACTAGTAGCTTTAAGTAGAAGCGCAGCGCTAGTAGTTTTAAGTAGAAGCTTTATATAGATAGCTATAAAGAAGTAAAGTCTCTTTAAGCGTAGGCTACTACTACTACTACTACTACTAAATAGAGCTTTAGAGTAGTCTTAGCTATCTTAATCTTCTAGTAATAGCTATTAAAAAGGCGTAATAGTAAGAAGCTATACTATTACTATAGTAGCTATAGATAAGAAGGTTAAAATAGATAAGAAAATAGAAATAGAGATAGAGATAGAAGTAAAGATAATAGAGATAGAGGTAGAGTAATAATAAAAGAATCTTTACTAGTAGATAGCTTTATAGTCTAAGCTCTAAGATAGTAAGATTATAGTAAATAGTAAGCGCGTAATATAAGAGAGGCTTATAAACACTATACGCTCTTATAAGTTAGAAGATAAGTAACTATATCTATATCTAAGTATATTTCTCTAAAGCTAATAGTATTATAATAAAGACGTATTAAGTGTAGATAAGAAATAATACTTTACTATTGCAAAGAACTAAGTAGCTTAAGCCTTTTAACTAGCTAATCTAGTATTAGAGATAGCTATAGTATTAATAATATCTAACCTAGACTTAATAACTAGTAATAGTAGAAAGAGAAGAAGAATAGATAACTACGTAGCTACTACTATGCGCTAACTAGTCTAGAATATAAATATTAATCTTATTATATACTATAGAGGCGTTAGGTCTAATAACTAGTAATAGTAGTAAGAGAAGAAAAATAAATAACTAGCCTAGAATATAGATATTAATCTTATTAGAAGTACTAGGCCTAATAACTAGTAATAGTAGTAAGAGAAAGAGAATAGATATAGATATTAATCTTATTATATACTATAGAAGTATTAAGCCTAATAACTAGTAATAGTAGAAAGAGAAAGAGAATAGATAACTACGTACTAGTCTAGTAGTAGGCGCAGTAGGTAGTAATAGGCGTAGTAGGTAGTAATAGCTAGCTAGAGTGTACACTTAATATATATATTAGTACTTCTATATAGATAGAGTTATTATAGAGAGTAATAGCTAGCTAGAGTATACGCTTAATATATATATTAGTACTTCTATATAGATAGAGTTATTATAAAGAGAGATATAAAAAGAATAGACTTTATCTTATAGACTAGGCTAGCTATAATAATAGTAGATAAAGACTAGAGAAAGTGCGTAGTAAGATAACTACTAAGAGCTAGATATTTTAGAAGAGCTTTAAGCCTATTTACTATAAACACTAAAGAAAGTACGTAGTAAGATAACTACTAAGAGCTAGATATTTTAGAAAGGCTTTAAGTCTTTCTACTATAGACACTAGAGAAAGTATATAGTAAAATAACTACTAAGAGCTAGATATTTTAGAAAGGCTTTAAGTCTTTCTACTATAGACACTAGAGAAAGAATAGAAAATAGATATAAGCTAATACTTATATAATCTTAGAATAGAGTAATAAAGAAAAAGCTTATTAATAGCTAGATATAATATTAAGAAGTAACTAAGACGCTATATTATATTATAATAGTAATATTAACGCGTCTAGCCTTTAGATTATAATAATAAAAGTTAGTAATACGTTTAGAAGTAGATACCTAAAAGAGAAGAGGTTATAAAGTATATATTACTAATATAACTATAGTTTTCTAAGCTAACTCTAAGCTAGAGCTATACTACGTAAGCCTATTATATAACTTAAATTATATACTACTAAATCTTTCTCTTTTTAAAGCGCCTATCTCTCTAGTCTAATCTATTCTATAAGAAGCGCGCTTAGCTCTTTAGTTAATAGAGAGCTTTTACTATATACTACTCTCTATAAGCGCGTAGTCTAGTAAATAGTAACTAATAATACTACTATCTATTTCTAGCTTTATTATAAAGTTCTTAGTAGTTAGTCTCTTTATATATAATAACTAACTCTCTACTATTCTTTAATACCTATACTCTACTCTTATAAGATATATATTATATATAATCTTATATAATAGCTACTATTATAAATAGCTAGCTACTTTTCTAGTATTAGGTATTAATAGATAATAGATAATATAGGCCTTACGCTATTCTATAAATAAAAAGAATTAATAGAAAAGCTTTACTAGGCCTAGGTAATAGGTAGAGAAGAATCTAAGATAAGAAATAAGAAGGCTAGTTATAATATTATATTAGTAGTCTACTAAGAGGTAGAGTATATACGCTAATATACTAGCTAAGAATTAGCTATAGTTACTACTAGAGAGGCGCGTAATAGCGTAGAAGTTTTGTAATATAGAGCTTTTCTAGTGTCTTATTTCTAATACTATATATTATAGTATTAGTAACTATAAATAATAATCTAAGTAGTTACTTAAGCTAAACTACCTATCTATAAGACCTATATAAATAATAAAATATATAAAGAGGCACTAAAATAGTATACTATAATTATAGCTATAAGAAGAATATAAAGCGCTTTATAGATAAATATATAATAATATTAATAACTTAACTATAATAAAAGTACTATTAAAGCCTTTTAACAACGTATTTATAATACTAGCTAATAGTAGTATCTACGTTTAATAATAGATTCTAGGTTAATATAAAGTAAAATATATAATATATTTACTATATAACTCTATTAATATAGCTTATAAATCTTAATATATTATTAGCTAATAAGTTTATTATATTATTAAAATAATGTTTGTTATATTATGTAATAGCTCTAATATTAAGTTAAAGCTCTTTGCAACATAACACTATATTTAATATATTAAGTATTTTGCTTTATATTATTCTAAAGTAGCTAATAAGATAGGTTATTAATTTGCAGAGCTTTTATAGTTATTATATCTATAGTATAGAGCGCGCTATAGAAGAATAGCTAGAAGCGCTGCCTGCCTAGTTAGTTATTCGCGTCGCATCGCTCGCAATATTCTAATTCTACTATCTCTCTACATTTAGTCTATCTGTAATACGTCTAATAACAATTAAGATAGTTAGCGCAATACCTAAGGCCTATAGTCTTTACGCACCGCCGATATCTATGCTAAGTAACTTTAGTCGCTAGGATGTTCACGGCAGTCTCGATTAGTGGTCAGTCACTTCTACTATACTCCTCCCGACCTCCCGGTATCTTCTCCATCAGCTCTAGACACGCGCAACGATTCTACACCCTCGCCCCAAGATCCAGCTCTCCACCAATAACACCCACGATCGCGACGCTTCTCCAACACATCGTTCGATTACCGCCACCATACAAAAGCGATCAGTCCTCTACGAGAAGCGGATCGTACCCGACACCGATGCGACGGATTACATGCGGGTGTCATGGCTGCTCGTGTCGGTGCAAGCGCCTGAGCAGGGAGGAACCAGGCATCGAGCGCAGTCAGACAAAAGGAACTCCTCACTGTCTTCCGCGTCGCGATCGCTGCAACGCGCACCGGTACATCGAATAGCCCGGGCGGCCAGGCCAATCTCCCCGTTCATTCGCCCGCTTCAATATGAAACCCCAGAACTCAGGGAGGCGATCACCAAGTAGGCGACTACTCCAGCAGGTGGCGACTCTTCAACGACAGAAGGCGGCATCTTAGCTCTCGCGATCTCTGGCGAGGCGGCAACGCCAGAGATATTTGGGCTGTGCTTCATGACGAGACCCCGGCTGACCCCATTGTAGGTTTCGACGCATTTGCCGGTGGCCCAGCGGCCAGAACGACTACGCAACGGCAAGCCTGCGACTCCTCGCTCCCCAGCCATGACTTCATCGACCGGAGAGCAATTGCCTTTCTATCTCGCTCGCAGCCGATGCCCAAAGTCACCGTCAGCAACACAGCACGCGGAGACGATGCGAAGGCATACGAGGCGACTGCGGCTTGGTATACCAATTGCCTGCAGCTGCCACCGGTCCAACGCAGTCCAGCCATACGCAATCACAGACGAGGAGGACAAGGTACACATAGCTTCCTGTGCGTGCCCTGAGGAGGACTGATCCGGAGCCAGAAAGCTAGAGGTAAGCTCATTTGGCCCATGCTATTAGGAACACATCTCAGTTCGCTTGTTGCGACAAGATCGGTTGCGCCATAGCGACTACAGTATTGACGTCCAGCAGCGCAACAGCACGATACGTATGCGACCGCCTTCTATATGACTCCTATGACACCAGCAGACCAGCGGTCCCCTACTCTCGATCGCGTACACGATTGCTATACCAAGCCTCCTTGTCGCACCTCCTCGCCCGGGCCACAACGAACACCCCACCGAGCTGGTCGACACTAGACGTACAAGGGTCAGGGACATTACTGTTGGGGTGCAATGGACATTCGTGGGCGACTCGGATTGTGAGAGACTGCAGTCACGTCACGATGCAAATATGGCAGGGCAGCTTTTTGCTCGCGCGTGGCACTTGCGCGGCAGTTGACGCTGGACTTCGTTCGACCGCACCACCATGGAGGGGGTCGAAAGAAGTCTTTGCTTCCGCTGCTGCTGTAGGGGAATGACAGGTTCTGCGGAGGTAGTGACGGGTGGGTAGGCTGCAGCTACGGCGGGCGTAGAGTATGCGCGCGTGTAAAGTGTGCGCGGGTGTAGAGTGTGCGCGGGTGTAGAGATACATCCCGTAGCGTAGGCAGATTCGTAACTCATGATTCTCATTCTACTCGTTTCAGAAGCCCGCTCTTCTTTCGTCCAATGCATCCAAAGCTTTGGCCCTGTCACTTGCGAGCGTTCATGGCAAAGCTGCCGTGCCACATCAACGTCTTTCTTCCTGCCGGCACCAACCCCGACTGAAGAGCATGCCATTAGACCTGCTCTCCATTCTCGCATCTCGTCCTTTAACAGTCCATATCAGTCTGGCTATGCCTCCGTCTCTATATCCAGGGCGCGACATCACACCATCGTCTTTGCGAGCACGTCAGGTCCCGATCGCAGACGTGTCATGTTGTTCGCATCAAGCCAAGCATACATCCCGCAAAGGGCTTTCACGTCACCAGGAAGATTAAGTTTTGGAAGAGGATTTTGAAGCTGTGCGAATGGCGTGATTTCGAACAAAGAGCAGTATCATGGATGCTTCATCTCGATTCCATCTTCAACTCCAACCTCGACTTCAAGTCTGCAATATTCTAGTGGTCTTTCTCGAGATCGCAATCAGGCGCTTTGTGTTACTCTTTATCTGTTGCATAGCATTTGTGTAAATATCAAAAGGGTTGGGAAGAAGTGCGCCATCAAATCTGAACAAACTTCGAGGCTACGTATAGAATACTCAAGGGCAGAGTTAAAGTTGGAACAAAGATCTTATAAGAGATTTGCATTCAATCTGCCTAGTTAAATTGTCCCGTAGTCTTGAAATATGCAATTTTCGTTGTTCTAGAGTTTGAGTTAAGCCGGAGTAGTAGCAAAATAAGTCCTGTGGGATATTGTAGATGCATTCAACACGACAGGCACTCAAAAAGCAGATTCTGTATGCAAAGGATTGTTCGATTGATAGCGACGTACGTTCTGCCCAGGTAAGATGTCCCTCCGTCGGGTCGTGAAAAGTATGATCCCCTGGCCGCTAGTAGACATACCGGCCAAGTGCAAACCATGCCGACATTGGATGATCTGGAAGGCTAGACACGTCATTTTCATAGATTGACTTGTGTGATTCCTTACAACAGTGTGCGGAACATCTGTTCCTGTCGTTCATCATCGCCGCGATTGTGAGAGTATCTACCCGGCGTTACCCCCGTCAGATTGAGAGCAGTGTATTGCGCGAAGCCCTCTAATCGCATCGCGAGGCCAACGCTATATGCGGGTCGGTAACAACTCGTTCTTTAAGTTCGGTCGGATGCACCAGTCGCGCAGTGACAACGTGGACGATCTGAGGGTCGTCAAGACCACCGCCACACACTTTGTTCCAGATGAATGCTTTGGAGTCATTTGCGGAACCATCCGCATACTTTCATAATCATGACCGCAGTAGCTGGAGGTGATGGCCGTCTGTATTCCTGCGTCGCACTCTCAAACGTCTGTTCCATCTTCGTCCTGCGCTGTGGAGCATCGGGTCCTGGATTACGTCTTCAGAGCCTGAAACGTGGCTAGCGACTTGCGCAAGAGATCAGGGTGAACTAACTCAGAGAGTCTGTTGGGTCAAAATGTAATGTTCACAGATAGTGTATGCGCATCAGCTTTGCAGTCCCCCATTTCTCCAAGTAAATAATATGGTTGGTGAGGATGCAGACGAGGAATTGTATTGAGATGTAAGTCAGCCCGAGAAGCAATTGGTGGGAACCAAGGATGACGATAACACGTGTGAGCTGTCAATATGTCAAGAGGAAGTGTCGTTCATTCATGTTCTTCTAGCTCAACGGCGACGATGTCGCTTTCCAACACCCTTCGCCAGATCCTCACCCACTCTCTTCACACGAGTCTCAGCAGCGCCGTCATGACCAACCCACTTCCTCAAGTCCAGCGTGGCTAAACCCCTATCGACGTTGCTGCGCGTCGCTTTGGTGACATCCGCAGCAGCCTGCTTTGCTTTCCACAGCGCAACCTTCTCTGCGGCCGTCTTGCGCTTCTTCGGCTTGCGCTTCTTGGATGATGGTGATAATGGTGATGATGGCGATGGCGATGGCGATGACAATGATAGTGGTGGAGACGAGAGACCTGATGAGGTTTCACCCTCATCATCGGGTGGTAGTGGTGCATCGGCGGGTGGGAGGGGAAGCTCTTCATCCTCATCCTCATCCTCATCCTCATCCTCAGCCTCGTCTTCGTCCTCATCCTCAACCATGCGCTGGATCGGCGAGAGAAGTGAAGAATCCATGCCCGTAGGCCAATCAACAAATGCAGACGAAGACTCTTGCTGTGGTGGTGTTGAGGCTCGTCGTGCGCGCTCAACGTCGGCTTCGGTTTCACCCTCAGCCCCAGACATCGGCACGCCGCTGCTTGGGTGCGGAGCTGATGACATACGTAACGGCGGAGTCGGCGGTCTTGATGATGGCTTGCGCTTGGCAGCGGTGGAGAGGGTTTGCTGGGCGTAGGAGGGGACTGGTGGACGTGATGGGGTGGAGAGAGAGCTGCCCATTGTGAAGAGTTGCGATGAAGGTGAAGTTAGGTGTATCGCTAAAGAATGCGTACGTCTCGCGGAAATCGCTCATTATATGGTGACGTGTGGCCTGATGCGTCACGCCATGATCTGCTTCGTTGGGGAAGGAAGTAACGCACTCCTGCCTCAAACTCCAAGCCCTGCTTCGTCGAGGCAGGAGTCAACCACAGCTGTCTCTGGAGGCACGGCAGACATTCCCAGATGGCTTATCCCCGCTGAAACTTGATTAATGAAGCAACAAGGGAGAGATGCAGCCTGTGGTCATGCAGCAAAAAGTGCAAAACAGAGAAGACCAAACTGAATCTGCAACTCACTGCCTACCGCCACAAGACTACCTACCAACATCTTAACCCCTACTCTGGTTCGGGTGAAAGACCACAAGACGCAAGCCCGCCATTATGTGTTATCGGCCCAGCAAGCTGGAGTAGATCAAATAGCAGTAGACAGGAGCATTACACCATTACGCGGACAACCCTGCTCCCCAACGCTGACCAGAGCGAAGAGGCCATCAATAGACATTCGAAACTCCACAATGGTCGAACACGAGGCTCGAACAGGGTGCGTCGCTTCTAGCGCCGTCAGTCTGACTGGACATGTTTGAACATGTTCGATGACCGACTCGAGAATTGTTCGGACCATATGCAGCCACCTGTGCACGGGTACCCTGTTCGCACGCAATGCACTGCGAGCTGGTAGAACTGTCTGCTCGCTTGCCTTTGCACACATCTCTGCCCGAGTAATATTCCCGGGGAGCTGGAAAGAGGTGGGTGGCTCAAAGCTGTGGCCCGATCCGATGCAGCAGGAGCAGGGTGTGGGCGCGACCTCAACGTCCAGCGAGGCAAGAGCAACGCCATCACCAAGATCACAACTTCTGGCCGCTCCGGTGAGTTCGCGTGTGCAGTGGAGGACCACCATGATGGTCAGAACGGAGAGCTCGATGCGATATCGAGTGATTCTCCAATCACAAACATATGGCATCTTCTCCTACTGTATCGTGCTGGTGTCACGAGTGCAGCAAGACGAACTTGGGGTATGCGAACAGCTCTCGTTCGATCACTTGCGCGCTCGCATAGTCCCTCAACACCGTTCATGCTTACGCTGTAATCAAGGCTTCAGCCGCTCGCACCAAGCCGCTTAACGCGTGACATTGCGGCGGGCGGCGTTCAGTACCTGGCGTCATGCGACATCAGATGAGCTAGCGACAATCGCATCCGCCGATGCTTTCGGTTGGTGTTGAGAACGTCCAAGCGGATCACGTCGCTCTTTATGCGCTTTTGGACGAACATGAATCCATTGGAGATGCAGCCGCTGATCAAGCCGGAGAAGTCGCACTCGTTCCAGTCTGATATCGTGGAAGATGGCCCAAACGAGTGGCAACCTGCGATCTGGGCTTCAGACCTTGCTAATGGCCTATCATGCGCGGCGTTATTGTATCGCCCTTGGAGCTCGATATTGGAGATGCGCACATTCTACGATGCGTTGTGTTCTCGACGTTCGAGGCCTGCGCCAGCCTCAACCACCCGTGAGCAAGTAGCCGAGCTGATGTATTGCAGCATTATGACAAGAGAGAGAATGTACCTGCGGTGTACTTGCACCATTACAGACCGTTCTTGAGCGCTCTTACCAGCTTGTACTGGTCGTCGAAAGCAAATGGCGGTATGTGTAGAGCCATCTTCACTCGGATGGCTGGTACCACCTCACCAACTACTTTGCTTAGTGTTGCAACACTCAACGTAGGATCAATTCGACTGCAGAGATCAGCCAGGATTGGAGGCCATGGCAGTCCTGCTGTTGCGCGTTTGCACTACGTCCGGCCACGAACCCGCCGTCGCTTACATCCTTTTCCGATCTGGGTTCTAGCTCTCGAAGGCAAGGAAGCGATGCAACTCATCTGGGGAGGACATGCATTGGTGTTTGGTTTCTCAACTTTGCAATGGCCAGGTAATTGGATGAACGTTCCTCGTCGGTGGCTAGATGCAGCGTCTGGCGACATCAAGCTGTGGGCAGCCATGAGGAAAGCCGGCAGCCGATCGAAACGACGTGGAAATAATAGTATCGTCAGCGCAGCTTTTACATGGAAGTAGCGCAAGCGACAGGCGCTTCGGCAACGCGGCGCCTGCTGGTAGGCAGTCATGGAGAGTACGCGACTCCACAGCGAAAGGCCGTCGAAACAGCTGCACTACTCTAGTCTGCCGCCCGGCGGTAGGTGAATGTAGTGACTTGAGGCCTGCGTAGACGTCCTGGTGTGCGTTGGCGGACTGCGAGAGGTGATCTTGGACCATGGCGGTGCGAGGGAAGAGCATGCGTTAACAGGGGGAAGCATCCGGAGACTTCAGTGGCTTCATGTTCGCGTCGCTGCGAGGCAAATCCAAGACATCGCGCCGAGGCTCCCAGCTTCTTGACCCCGAAGCCCATGATGATCTGATGCCTGACCAAGCGGCTTTCGACTACCACAAACGCATCTCATACGCGCTGCGCAATTACCCGCATATGAGGTTTGCGTAATGCGTCCATTGCACGTGTGGCTGGCTCGCTGGTGAGCAGCGTTTTGCCCGGGTAAATCAGGAACTAAGCGTTGTGGACCATTGGTAGCGCAAGCTCGTGAATCGGGCGCAGTGAAAACCCCAACGATATCCCCGGGGTATCACCGCCCCAGGCTCATTCTTTCCATCGTCGACAGAAAAGATGCGAATCCATGATACTGCTACTCCAGGGGTCTGAACGCTTTCCAATCCCAGGTTGTGCGCGCGCGGCAACGTGGGCGGCAATGAGGTGCCGATGGATACCTACAAGGCGCTACCAAGTCCTATCGCCACGGCCCCTTCATGACGCCGTTGGAACGTCCGCGCTTCGTCGACTCGTTGAGTTACGTCGCCTTCTCTGGGATGCAAAGACGCGATGTTGGTTCCGGGGTGCTGAACTTGCGCTGGTGGTGGTTGGTATGGCACATTATTTTGGACTTGGGAAATCAAAGTCCTCCAACATGCAGGGTCATTGCGCGAGTCTCGAAACGGCCAAGTCGCTCGCGTGATCAGGTGTCGCGCTCGTGTTCTCGCGTTTCTCGACCGAGGCACCAAGACGTCCTCCTCATATCCCAGCGCCTTCAGTGGTGGAGCGGTACCACCACACCAGTCGGATCAGGTTGGCCATCTCGAGCGCGCTGCTGTATTGACGAGAAATCTCATCTGCGGTCTACAAGACTAGTGGTCCACTGTCCAGATGGTCGATCCCAAATCCACCGCTTCGTGGGATACCGTGTCAAGCCGAGCTTCGGCCCCATACAATTAAATACGTCAAATTTGTTCTAAAATATAATTTATTACTTAATTCTAGTTTCTACGCTAAGTAATACTACTTTCTACATGCTAGTTCCTACTATCTTAAGCAGACAGCCTAAGTAGCTTAAACTCTATACTATATTAAGACTTACAGACTATAAAGTACAAGAATAATATTAGTTTTTATATATTATTTAACGTTGCTATAGAAGCTAATCTAGCCTATAAAGGTAGTCTCTGCTAAAGTAAGTATATAAGCGTATTATTAAAGGCGAAGAAGCAGGCTTTATATAGCTAATTTCTTAGCTAAAAGAAAGGCTCTAGCTACTAGAGTTATCTCTATATAAGTAGTAAGTAGTATATCTAATAGATAAGTATTATATATACCTATCTAAGTGCTTAGAAAAAGTAAGTATAACTTTATACTTTATATTCTTTAAGCTATACGTAAAAGGTAAAGTTACTAATAAACACTAAGTATTCTTATAATAAGTTTGCTAGTAAGACGTAAAGTTATAAAGTAGAGCTAGCAAGCGTAGACGTTAAAGTAGATAATTATAAGAATAAATACTATTGCGGAGAAGAAGTCTATAACTAGCATAATTATATATATATTATAGAAGTAATAAAGACACTGCAGTGTAGTTTATATACTTCTCTTTTTAACTTATTACTATATGCGCAGAATTTAAAGCCTATAGTTTAGTATTGCTATCCTACAGTACTGCGATAACCTAGAGGCAACCTAGAGACAACTTGCAGCGAGCTAACCACACCTCCCGCATTCTATACAACTTATACGCGAGGAGATACTCTACGAAGAGAGAAGTATCGCATCTCCAAGAACCGTGTCAAGCCGAAGTAGTGACTATCGGTACACACCACCTTGCACCGTTGCTGTAACACAGCAAATCTAAAGGTGTCCTCCAAGAACAGATGGATATTGGGAAGTAGTGCGGTTAGTTTTTCCATGATGTGCTATGCCGTCGCGCTCTTGCCCGCAATCACCAGGTCTAAACAAAGTGTCGTGAGACCCATAGCGATTATGTCCGGGCAGAAACAGTCTAAGTCAATCTTGCTAAGCGTAATTCATCTACAGATGTTCTTCAGAAGCCGCTCCACGCAGCTGCAGTCTTCAACGTCGACTCTTAACTCCTGCAACTTCATGCCGCACTTGTTAACCAGCGTGCGGCGGAGAAGGCTAAGACAGTATGTAATGCAAGCCATAAATGCTGCATGTTGTCATGTTCATCGCTTCAAGGGGATTTCCGCTAGTAGTGACTAAGTCTTTACCATTCAAGAGACGTTAATCTACTATTGGCGTAATAGTAAAAGGCAGTGTATAAAGGCGCATGTCAAACCTCACCACATCACGAGAAGTTATATCAGAGCATTCCGCAAACGAGAAAGGATGTTTCAATACAAGCTCTAATTCCACCTTCTCCCAACACCATCATGACTACCATACAACAAACTTCGCTCTCCCGAGTAAACTTTCCCCATGTCTCAGACCCGCGTTCAAATTCGTCTTAACGCGGGCCTCGTACCCCTACTCCAGCGATTTGACATACTCTACATCACCGTACGAACACCCTGCCACCAGCTCATCCCCTTCAAATGTCGCTTCTTAACGGGCATCATGTACCTAGGGAGTGGCGGATCGATCCTTTTGCGACAGAAGCCCCTTGAGACATCAGGCGGAGCAGAGCCATGGCGTCGTGCACGATGGGCACAAGTCGTGTGTGCATGGTCGCCGTCGGTGGAGCGTAGGGCGAAAGTGCGCTGATAAGTTTGTGTTGCTGGCTGGTAGTCCAAGTAGATGATTATCTCAGAAGATGACGACGATAATGTGGCTATGGATTCATCTTGAGACGGGGTCGCGAAATACTGCGCTGGTTCTGGTCGGGCTGGTAGGGCATCGGCGACGGGTGGAGATAGGCCGAGGTCGATGCTGGCTGGTTGTGGGCTAGATAAGCCGAGCCCGAAGGTACTGGGTATAAGATCGGCTTCAATGGGTAATGATATGAGTGGTGGCTGGTGCGGAGATGCCGATTTTGCTTGGGGCGTGGGGAGTGATGGATTAAAATAAGACGCCTTTGTGTTTGGTGCAGCCGCGGCCGCCCTTCGTCGGGAAGTCGATGGTAAAGTCGGTCGAACGCTTTCTACATTGATAGATGTTTGAGTACTGGCAGTAGGGCTTGCAGACTTCAAAAAGTGGCGATCTGGTTCAGTCTCGTTGGTTGTACCCTGACTTTCCTTGCCCTCCACAGGCGACCCCAAGAAGCCGTCCGGTTGCTCGATGTGGTGCTTGCAACGATTCAGCAGTTCAGAACTTCCTCCGACCTTCGCGTGGCTCGCTGGTAGGCGACAGCGGCGGCCTTTTGCGGTGGTTGCGCGACAGGATGGCATCTTAGGTATCGCGATCCTGTGAAAAAAGCGTTGATATATAGTCTAGGTATGAAATAGATGTGTCGTCATGTCACATCGCATGCGTTGGCCCTTCCAGAGACATGCGTCCGATTCACACGATGGTTGTTGGGCATGGAGGTGGATTGATTCGATAAATACGGATCTCTTTGTTCGAAGTATGCCCTTCTTGCTGTGCGCATGATGTTCGCTTTCGTTATCACCCCGTTTCAGTCTTCTTTGTTTCCCGTGGCCGACAACAGCCAGGATCTCACGCATCACCCTGGCGAGGAAAGTCACTTGGATATTTGGGACGATCGAGTGAGAATGTCGACGAAGCAGGGAAGTCAGATATTTTCCTGCCCTTTGGCGCCGGGCTGATACACGTGAGATCCTGACGGCTTTGCGACGCGGAGGCGGCAGTTCGACTCTAAAGACACATATAAGAAGGTGTGAGCATGGCTGACTGCGTTGATTCCACTGTGCTGCTTGATACGCGCGACTGATGTAGGCACATCGTAGACTGAATGACGGCTTTCGACCATGCCCTTACCCGGTTCAGCTGCTGCCCACTCCGCCGAGTCCCGCATCGTGAAGATGGTCGACCTAGGCACTCCCCCCGCACGCCTTGCAAGCCAGTCACTGCTTTTGAAGCACTCGATGGATGCGCATCTCTGTGGTATCGCATGCCACACACTACAGAGCACCGTTAGAGGCTAGGCCATTCATTGAAGAGGCGGGGCGCTGGTCGCATGCGGAATGCTGCTGGTTTTCACACCTGGAATGGTAACCTGCCTGACTGCCCAGACACCGCCATGAGCTTGAGCCAGTGCCTGAGAAGCGCAAGCACTTTTCCTCCGCTGCCACCCTCACTGTTTATGACCGCACTTGTGTACCCCAGGCCTGGTGTTGTATGCCACCAAGCAGTCATCCGATCGTATGCGTATGCGTGAATGTTGCGAAGGCGTTGCACCAAGGAGATCGGGCTTGTAGAGGGAGGACGAGAACGCTCAAGTATAGTGCGTCGTGAAGGACTGCGAATTGTTAGCAAGGGCTTGCTCCGCGTGGGAAGGAGGAGACCTACCGGTTGTTATCTCGTCTCATCTCAGCGCAAGGAGAAGACCGTGGAGGACAACGGCCCTAGTGAGATGTGGCCAATCGCTCGTGCGGCTCCCGGGCGGCATCGCGATCAGGAGTTCTTCGAACACGTCGCCCGCCAGCTCGAGTGATTATCCGTGTGCTGAGCTCCTCTCAACCTGCCACGGCACCTCCCCGTTGTGCAATCTACCAAAATAACCTGACTACCAGCTGCTGGTGATATACGTCGGTGGAAGTGGCGTTGCAGGCCGGGGTGCTGATCGCCTCGCAGACAGCCAGGTCGAAAGGGACGGAGGGGCGATCCGGTGGAGCTGCGTCCGCGCTCGTGCGAACCAAGCTTTCTACTGTTGGCGCATGCCAGTGTTCGCTTTCCTTCGCCCGAGCGCGCGCACGGCTCCAGAATGCTACGCTTTCTGCTCTTGAAGCCCGCCGCTGTTGGGGTTCTCGATGGATTGACGGTGGTGACCGTGGGCGGGAGGGGCTCGAGGACGGGGCGAAGAACGGAACGACTGCCACAAGACGCATTAACTCTCGGAGAGTGTCAGTGGCGGGCAAGACGTAGCCGTTGCAGACGGCATAGGGTTGCTGAGGGTAGGACCGGTCCGATCAAGGGCAGCCCGCGGGTCTGCTCTCAATCCTCTCGAGACTCTGACTGACTGATAGTCGCGACTAATAGCTCCTTCTATAGTGCGCGACCCGTAGCAATGACGTTGCGTATAGTGCTTGAGATGAATGCCGAAGTCTTTAGGACGTTAAAGTCTTGGAAACTAGGCGCGGGGGCTTGGAGGCGGCAAGGGGGAGTGGCAGTGTTGACGTTGGCGTATGCGAGGGTGACTTCGCATCGTAGTGAGGGTTTGCGCCAGATGTGATTGTGGCGTATCTCGCGCTTTGCAGCCGCTGTGGAGTCGCATCGTCGGCCTGGATGGAGGCGATGGGTGTCGCGTGGAGTGCAGGTGGTCCCCAACAAGCTGGCGGCGTTTCCATGGTTATCGATAAGCCAGCATTGGGCGGTGCCACAAGGCGTTATCGCGGGTTCGCCAAGGTCCCCGTCTCCAGCCCTGGAGACCTCGGTTCTCCCAAAACCCCTCCCCACCGTCAGGGAATCGTCGACAAGCAAGCCAGAGTATACTGCTTCCGTTCAAATTGGCGCATTGTTCCTCGCGCGCTGGTCATGGACATCGCACTTCGAACTACCACGTCACTTCCAAGTCCAGCAACAGCATTCAAGTTCTACATGTCAGGCACCGCGATCGACTCTACCCGGGCAAAGACCTACTGCGATACACTCTTTATCTCTCCTGTATCACTAAAAGTGGTCACACAGCATGTTGGATTCCCTGGGGTCATGGACTTCCAGCTCGCGTGATGAACGGTGAGTAGACTGCAACGTTGGGACTTTCACAGCCACGCGCTACTGGCCTGGCATACCGATATGAGGAGTTATGACCTTGCATATCATACTGACAGTGCGTAATGAAGCTCCTCGAAAAAGGACTTTCCTGCAACATGGGTGGCGCTCCTCACACTTTTGCGCGTCACGGCATACTTCCTGACCAGCACAGCGGTTCCTGCGTGTGGAGCCTGCCGTCAACTTCTGCATCGTCGTGGATCTACCTAGGCAGCTCCTCGCTGCAAGCAGTCATACACTCAACCGAAATAGGGCGACAATGCGCTACCAAGATGCACTGAAATGGCGAGTCGGTCGATGAAGTTGAAGTGCTTGAAGTTGAAAGTGCGACATGCGACCTCCCAATCTGGGCGGCAAAAAGTGACATTTGGTGGTCTTGTCCAGCCGCATGACGACGAGGTGTACCCGGGCAATACTATGGTTATCTTTACATATGTCAAAAACGCGGTATCTTGCGGTCGGTATGACACCAGGGCACCGTTCATCGCAGGGACTAATAGGGAGAGATGTGGGAGGGTTGCAGCGGCTTGGTGTTCTTAGCGGCACCTCCACCTTCTCCGATTGGCTCATCCGGCAAGCACGTGGCGAGCTAGACAGGTGTCGAAGCAACCATGGCGAGAACACCATCGCGGTAACACCGTCACGTTCGTTTCTACGCATACTGAAGCTCTTTGTCTACTGCTCACTTGATGTATGAGATGTTTCGATGCTTTACTGTCCGCTTGTACGGCAGCGGCATATGCTCTAGTGCACAAATCCATGGATAGCCTGCCTACCGACCGCTAGTCTACTATTCTGAGGGTTATCGCAAAACGAGGCCAACGCTTCGAAACGGATGCCAGAACGGGTTCTCGCTACGGAATTACAGATCGAAAGTGTAGAGTAGAAAAAGACGAGACCTTACCGGATGCGACAAGTGGCTTCTTCAGATTCCACCTTTGAAGCTGGGTACGATGGAAGAAGCCTCCCAGGCAAATCAGCCTCGTTCTCCCATCAAGAGTGCATCATTCCACAATCATTCCAACCACGGGCATCTTCCAGGCCATAGGATCTCGTCCACGCAATCAGTAGATGCCGGCTCATCACTGGATCGCACTTTAGTCCTTGGCGTGAGACGGATAGTAATCTGATGATATCCTGTCATCACCATCACGTCAACACCATCGCATCCCAGGATACTGCTGAAAAGACAGCAATGATGACATTAGCGTAATGAAAACTGGCGGAATTGAACAGGAAGTGATACCGCATGCCCATAAAGCGGTTATGTTGGCAAGCTCTCAGGTAAGCTGATAGAAAGACATTGCAAGTATCGCAGCAGCACCACGCTCGGTTTAGGGTTTCGTTTGTCACCGCCTTTACCATGTAGCTGCTGGGCTCAGACTCACAGCACTACGTCATCGCAAACGCATCTTCCCGCTCGCCACAACAAATGAAAGCAACGACGCGGCTCTGCAAAGAAGCTACAGTCTGCCTGGTCTCGTTCGACCTGTAGACCTTTCACCAGCAACGGCACGATGCGCTGCTCATCGAATATGGCAACGTGGCGTCCTCAAGATAACAACCTACGCAACGGCGGCGAGATGACAAAGGTAAACGACTCTAGCCAGTGGTCCATGACCAATTCCAATGTGAGACATCTGCTGACAATCGCAGCGTCGCGATTCCGCCAACATCACTGCGCCTATTCCCCAGTCCCACAGATATAGTCCCGTTTGTCCTGAGGGGCCTCTCACGTCGCACGCGTCTTCGAATGGTCTAGACACGCGCCAACCAGGCTACCAGATCTTGAGCGGCGACGAATCCGTGAACAGTGAGGTCGTGAGTGCAGTCGAGCGAGGAGCATCCAGCGAATGTGGCCACCAGCAAGCTCACCATCACCCTTAGGACCGCGAGCCGGAACATGCCAAAGTGCTAGCTCGCAACGTATCTTGTTCATCACTGAGTAATGCGATCGGTTTGCGCGACAAAGCGAATAGCTCGGTAAACGTCTACGGGACTCGGAAGACCGGTATCAATCCCTTTCTGCGCCGACAAGATGGCCGTCGCGTCCGTCAGCATCAACACACTCCACACTATCTACGCGAGACCTGGTACACAGTCATTCTGGGCGAAGATGGGGACGGAGGGGAGGACAATGCTGCTACCCAGGAAAGATCGACTGAGTTGGGTAGTCGAACATTAGAGATGCGCTGGTACAGGAGACAGGGGGCGCATGACGATTTGGCCCAACATCCGACTAATCTCGGCGCGAGCGGCGGCCACGATATCAGAAAAGAGATGGCTCGATGACCGGAGATCTGGCATGTCTCCCGATTCCTCCAGTCTAGGGCGGCATTGGCTTCTCGCTTGATGCATTGGCTCTTCGCCATGTATTCCTTTGTTGGATTCGGAAACAGCTCTCACTGCTCGTGGATTCGACGAGAGACTAGAGGAGCGCGGGTTTTGGAGAGGTTCGGGTTGATGATGAGGCTCACGTCAGGGGAGGGCCTGCGGAAAGGCTCGCAGAAAGGCTCGCGGAAGGGCATCCATCGCCGAATTCAGTCTTCTGACATGCCTGGCGGAGATACGTTTGACTAGCTCTTTGCCCATTCCATCGTGTCCGAGCCGCGCAGTATCCGCCGTCCGTGAGATGCGGGGGAGGAGCTGTTGTTTTCAGTAACGGAGGTCGTGGGCAACTGTAAACCATAGCCCAGGCTCCACCTAGAGCCCGTTGATCGTAATATCATCAATCCACAATCAACGTCCTATCCTCTTCATGTAGTCCACTTTTATCAGCGTTACCCTTCTTGCAATTCACCCTCTGACTCTTTCTCCATTCACTATTTGTACTCTTTTAGTACCACTCTTCTTTCGAACTTCTCGCTAGTTCTCCTACTAATACTAATATTCTCCCTTCTAACTCTCAGCTCTTCCTCGCATGAGCATCACCCTTCTTCTCACCAGGACTACTCTGCTTCCCACTAGCACTAGGCTTCTTTCTATTCGACATCTGACCCTTCTCTCCACCAGCGTCTCTCACGCCATGTCTTTGCACTACTCACCCGCAACAACTTCCATCCCTTCTTTCTACCAGCGACTTCATCTTGCTATCGCTACCCTTCTTTTCATCCTTACTCTCACCACTCTCTTTACTATCTCTTTTAGTCATCTTCGGCCTCTTCCTTTACACCTAGGCCTGCACTCCTTATCTCTAGCCCTTGTCCGTGTACATCTTCTCCTGCCCTTCTTTTTCATCGTCTATATTTCCACTCCATCTTTCGTCCGTCTAAATCCAGCTTCCCCAAACCAGCTGTATCCTTCCTTTTCGGCGGCCTCAGCCCGACACGCCCCTCACCGCTTCGGCTTGCATGCACATACGATCCGGTTGTGACGCCCGCGGGCCACAAGGCGTCAAGACATGGAGGCATCGACTTGCGCATCCGATAGACCGCCACTTGAAGGGAAAGAACCCGAATCCTGGTGTGGCATCGCCGTACACACCCGAGCATCAGCAGCAGCGACGTTCAGGATACTGTTGTGCGTCCATGCTGGTGGAGATAATGCTGTGTGCGGCTTGATAGGTGGAGGCGGTAAGGTTCGTGTGCGGAGTCAATGGGACAGGAGTCTGGTTTCATGCCTGCTTCACTTCAAAATGTGTAAACCGATGGCGCACGTTCATGTGCGTTAGTAGTGGAGGAACATGAGCCAGGTGCTTGGTCTGCTCCTCTCGCTTTGCTGGAGCCATATTGCCCCTATAATTCGTAGGAGCGACAGAGTGATAGGCTTGGGCGGTTGGTGACTCTTTTCATCGCGTATATGGTGTGCTTCGGAATGCGTCGTTCTCGGTCGGCCCGGATGTGTGTTATGTGGCTGCAGCGGCGAGCAGCGGGACAAGATCGGCGAACTCGTTACGATTGTTGTATGCCTGTCTTCCCGATCCTGATATGGGGCCTGAGGAGCAGACGGTGCGTCCAGAGCGTTGGCCACGAAGTATAGGGGTGTTTGATAAACCGCGATATTTATATGTGATGGCGCCGCACGGTGTCTTGAGAGCTTCCGGTGCAAAGCCATTAGCTACCCGACCAGACCCTCTTCCTTTGCCGCAACCAGGTTGCTCATCAAGGGACGGGGGACTCTCGCGCACAACCTCCACCAATCCAATGCGACGCAGTTGTGGGCACCATTAGATGCGACACCTGCCACGATAGGAAGTAATCCACCCTTGGTCTTGCATATGTTTGTGAGGAGCGCCCAAATGCCCGGTGGCTTCTAGTCAGCCTCCTTCTTGAGATCAGAAAACGATGCGGACTGGATGGATGGACGCGTTCGAACGATATCGAGGGTAGTTGAGGGTGACGCCGGCAATGCCACCACACAGTAGTCGCTGGTAGGCATCGACTTGCCCGGTGTCTTGTGTGAACCGCCGTATGAGCTGCCGTGTAGACTGTGGTGTCTATGGCGCCGTGATCGTCAAGCTCATTGGTCGCGCTACTTGAGGGGGAAAGCGACGGAATTCGGCGCTAACATCAGCAAAAGACTTGGTCAGACATGAGATGATTGAGGACATGGCAACCCACGATGAGACTCTCTCACAATGCGGCCCATACGAGAAACGGGTAGATGACGTAACGATCTTTGGTTGCTCGCAGCCTGCCCATTACGCACGGCGTGCTTGCTCGACATGCCGTCCGCCCTCTGCACGACGCCCTTGGACATGTGTAGCTTCACGGGCCAGTCTTGATCACCGCCCCGGCCACCCTGACGGCCGGTTGTCTGTCTGAGGGCTCCGAGGCGCCACTCGACGCGTCGGCGGCGCGAAGAGTCGGGCAGGGAAGGCGTTGAAGCCTGAGACGTGCGCGTCGCTGGGTGCCGGATCCTCTGGGGTCTGCTGGCCGTGGGAAGTGGGTGGCTGGGCTGGGCTGGTGGAGAGTGAAGAGGCCTTCGGTTTCCGTCATTCGTATGCGCACTGTAGGCAGCCGGATGTGTGTCGGCGGTGTCCGCTTGGAGAAGCTCTGGGGCGCGGATAGTCGATCGGCTGGCGTAGCAAAGTCGTAAGTTTTGTCGTGCGGCGCGTTCTCGTGGGTTGCGACATCGTTGGCTTTGCGGATGGACGCGCCAAGGGCCCGCCGAGATCTAATGATAAGCGAGGTTTATCCGGGCAGAGAAGCGGTCGTCTTTCGAGAGGTGCCGTCGCGAACCTGAAGAGTTCAGCTGGTGTTGGGTCGGGTCGGGTGGAAGAGTACTGCAGACATTCGGCTTGGTGGACGTTGAAATGGGCAGGGCTTGGCGCCTCTACGTGCATCACCACATCATCCCACCTCCTGCTTCCTACGACATCGTCACCTTCTCTCGGCCCTCCGACGGGAGTACCAAAAGACCCATCTTGATCGAAAATTGATATCGTCACCTCGCTACTAGTTGTTGGCCGCTTGCGACATAGCACAGCGCTGCAGACCGCGGCCCCCAGTTCGAGCAGTGCGCATACGCGGCTACCCACTCCGGCATCTTTGGCAGCGATCTCTTTCCTTTACAGTTGTATCATACTGTCGCATTTTGACGTTGCTTTTGGTTGAGTGGCATACGGTTTACAGACCGAAAGCCAACGCAGAGTCCATGTGAACTGTCCCGCTTCGTCACGATGAGCCTCAGACAAGCTCTTATGACTGCTATGACACCCCTAATTTGAAGCAACAAAGTGAACATTTTTATAGACGTTATCATCGCTATCCTGATCGAATCTGTTCTGAACTCAGTCAACGTATACTCAGCCAGATAGCTATGCGGGTACCGCGTCGAGCACTCGCTCCGAGGCTTCCCACTACGAGCAGAGGTTAGCCAGAGGGGCGAGGATTGCGTCGATACTAAGAAGATTGCACACCTATAAACGTCACCGCCCTGCTCGCTGAATTCCCAAACGCGTCTCAGCAGGCCCGACATCACCGGCCTACAGCGCGTTTACCATGCATCTGCGCAGCAGTCCTCTTGTCGTTCGTAGCTGGCGGCATAGCTGGCGTAGGCTCACGTCCCGTCGTGTTGAAGAGCTGATCCCGAATGCAACTAAGGACAGGTGGTGAAGGCCTCTAGCTCTTAAACGCTTGACCACGAAAGAAACGTTTCTATCGAACTTCCTAACCGCCCAAGAGCTGTTCCCAGACATGACGAAAAAACATATGGCAAAGTACGTTGGGCACTGCTGCTGCTATCGTTGACCGCTCTCCACTCCTCCGCCATGTCGAATTGCCCCTCCCATAGCTTCTCCAGCGTCTCCAGCGTCTTCATCGTCTCCATAAGTTTCTGAAAAGTGGGCTTTGTCTTGTTCCATCGAGTTATGCAATCTTTTGGTGACATTTAGCCTTGGCCAACCATGCCATTTGTACACTGCTCTGGCCCTCGATGTGGGCTGGTTGAAGGGGAAGTAGATAGTGCCCGTTTCCGGGCTATCAGAGTCACCAAATGATTGGCCCCGGGCGTCTGCTGGTTTGGAAAGTGAATGGCTGCCTTGGGTCGGCTGACCAATGGCTGACAGCGAGGCATTGGTTGAAATTGGGCAAAAATTCACGGCCCGAACATACCCATGGACATATCCCCATCGAGCGGACTTCTTTGGAGTGAGGCTTCAGCTTCGATTCAGTATCAGAGTCTTACGGCGCACCGAATCCTGTCCCATATTGGCAAATACATGGCCCAGACTACAAGGCCGTCTCTCACCTGCTGTGATCAATCGAGATCGCGAAAAGATGTGTAGCGAGGAGTTCTGTTGCTGGTTGGCACTGTTCTCTCACACCACTTGTTATCATCGTGCCAATGTGCCATCTCTCGCGTGCGGCGCATGCCTTGTCATTCAGCACACATATCGGCACGACTTATATCCTTATCCGAAACTCCCCAACCGCTATTTCACCACCGAATTGGTCATTGTAGCGACCTCAGACACAAGCTGTACGTCTTCATCATGCTTATCTAACGTGACTTGCTAATGCGACCCTCCAGCGACCGAGGATCCTGGAAGCTCAAGAACGCGGCCCGCCTCTACTATTCCAGCAAGGTCGACGGTGGAAGGGGAGTCACAGGACTGAACCTGCGCGCCCGTCGGTAAACTGTCACGATGCAGCAGGATCAACCCGAAAGGGACGGCGGCCAGCGTCCACCTCGTCGAGTTCACGTGTCCTCGCACCACTTATTCCCAAACAATGCCTTTGCCACTGGTAGTGCTGCCCGAGCGACGGGCGAGGCTGCGAGAGGCAAGGTCGAGACAGTCACCAGGAAGGACGCAACGCGCAAGCGGGCCGACGGTTTCGACCAGAAGGACAGCAAGACCCCCGGCAACCCGCGTATGGCAGTCAAAGACCCCCGCTACCACCACCGTACCCAGGCAGACGATGGTTACGAGATGCGAGACGATGCCAGTAGTCCTTATGAAAATGATAGCCGGAACATCAGCAAGGGTAGCTTCCATCACAGGGATGAAGAGATTGAGACTACTAAACGCGTCCGTCGTTGGATAAACGAGATGCTGCTAGGTGGGTACAACCAAGCGCCTGCTAAGCCACCAACTAGCTTACTAGCGGGCTAGTAAGCATACGGAGAGATTTAATATCAACGCCATACGGCAAGTGATTTTACGAGTGGATGGAACTGAGGAGCAACGGGGCGATGAGATGCACAAAGGGCATCGACTGAGTTCTATTACGGTGATCAATCTTAGTTGGTGACATCCACCGCATTTCACTTTCCTGAGGAGTACACAAAATTCAACAAAAGGTGCATTTCTGGAACTTTCATGGTGTTTGTGGCGGGGGTGTGTCAAGCACGAGATGCAAATTGGACAATGGCTGGAACCTGTAGGAGCTTCAATAGTAGTGCATAAGTCACTTTACCTTATCTCACGTACCAAAAGCAGTCAAATAGAGTTTCAAACTCTGAGTTTTGTCGACCAAGTTGACGTGCCGCATGCGCATGTTTACTAGGAGCGAGACCAATGTGTACAACAAGAAGCGCAGCGGATGGTGCAACAGGAGATTCGATTGTCCACATAGACTGACGTCGTTTCTCTCACCATCTACCTTTATCGACCCTAGAGGCGGTCTCCCGCTTGCGGGATACACCTCCTATGTATATATCCAAGTACTCATCTTACCTCCAACCTCTACCATCCCATCGACTCACGTTCCCACGCCCGTACTGTCCGTGTCACAAGCATCTGGTCTGAATCAACCACACCTTCGGCGAGAACTGCCACCTCGCTATCCCGATAAAGCTTTTTCAACTACGGAAGATATGTTGCTTCCATTCATTGATCAATTCACACAAGCTCATCTTATTGTAGCACATATTTTCAGCGACCGTCACTCACCTCGACTTTGCTTTCGGCAGGTGCGTGACCACGCGAAACGTAGGGACGCGTTCACCTCACCCGATCTGGGTGGCTAACGTGTGCATTCAGCGTTTGCAATTGCCCAAGTTTCCCCATCTCCACCGTCTATACTCGTCGCGGCGAGGCAAAGCGAGAATAATGGGTGATGATCAAATGTAAACAAGGAGCGTCCAAGCCGACCATGCGAGTCGGGACGCACGCGGCACACTCTCCCAACTATACGGGCAAGATGCAAACTATACACGACCTCAGCCATTTAAAAGCACATCCACTAGACGTTATCAGTCAAACGTCGTCGATCGTGTCGGGGCGTCAACTGAAGAAACCGCAAGGACGTACGTTGTCGGCTCGTTTGCAAGAAGTGTTCTTCGACCAAGGACAAGCACCAGGTGCCCAGCAAATCATCAGCACACTTCACAGTCTTGGACCGCCGCAAACGAAGCCATCGTGGGACCCAGGTACTGGACCAGCCATGCAGACTGGCATTATGAGGCAAGGGCCTCGTCAAGGAAACCAAGACTCGGAAGATATACGCCAATCCCGCCACCGCCGCTCGACTCATGGCGACCAGAGTCGAACCAACACCACTATCCCAAGCCGGTATATCGCCCAAATGATCCGCGAGAGTAGCCTTGATAGCGGAGAAGAGGAGATGAAGAAGAGCTTCGAAGTCATCCACGAATAGCTTGATGGCATAGAGTTAGACAGTGCAAATAAAGCGCCTTTATATGCCCCCTAGAGTCTATTCGATAATTAGTAGTCATACGGAGACGTCTGATACCGGATCTGAGGAGCGCCTTAAGATGAGGTGAACAGGGTGCAGTCCCGACCGGCATGAAATTAACAGTCCATGGATTCGGGTGTCCTATGATTATGTATTGGCAGGTTGAAGACGGCCGAGAAGCATCAGCCAGTGAAGAATGGGCGAGGAGCACAAAAGTTCTAGACAAAATAGGGTATCTTAGTGCACCCAAAGTAGCTCAACAAATTTTTCCAAGATCCTCCGACTAAGTTATCATGTCTCACATGCACAATGGGTCGACAGCAAGGAGGCCTTTAGCCACTCCGAGTATACGTGCATCCTAGTCATGGGATACGACAGCGCGGCTGCGGCTTTGTGATGCAATCAGTTCATATCAACAGCACAAGATTGCTGAGGTTTCCACGAGCCAGCCCCAGAGCGAAGCCTTCCAAATGTCGACTGCCAGGCACCTTCAAGCATTCATCTCTTGGTAATTCCCAAAGATACAGCGCCTCGTCTACATTCGCGCTTCCGTCATGTTGGAGTAAACGCAAACATCAGTAGAGGGCCAGCAGCCAAGGAGCACAGACCGCGGAACATGAGCAAGCACCTGATCGATCTGGCCATGCTGGCGGACGTCAACGCCCGAGCCTCGGCCTCGACGTGCTGGTGGATGTGAGTGGAGAGAAGAGACGGCAGGCTGAAGTTGGTCTTGACAGCAACTCTAGATGTTCAAAGCCCGGGAAGAGTACTTCAAATAGCTCGTACCAAGCGGCGTACTAAAACCCGGCACCACATCCTGAGCCCCTTCTCCAACTCTTTCCCCTCTTTCTTCACCAACTTGCGTGAGCTCTGGTGAATACCACCAAAAGGTTATTGCGACCACAAAGTCGACATGGCACCGCATATTACAGTCGGTCCACCACGAGTAGCGGGTGCGAAAGTCTGCGGCCGTGTCCGCTAGCCTGTGTTGAGATGTCGGATGGTTGTTGGGGAGGATCTCTTGAGCGGGGGAACTGGCGCACAAGGGCGCTAACCCCAAGGTTGGGGCGCTGGCACCCTTGGCAGGCGTCGCGCGTCCGGCGCAGGCTTAATTCAACGACAATGTTGCACTCCAACTCGGACGGCTCTTTTGCCCTATGCCTTTTCTACACGGCTAAACTGCGTTGAGACGACATGCTCAGCTGACCTGAACGACACCCGACCTTCACCCGGAACGCGACTGCCAGCACCGCGACGCGCCCAACCACCCACCCCTACTTGCACTCCCACACAATCGCCTCCTCCATGATGACTTGCCTTCGCCCTCACCGCAGCCAGAGCTTGGGCAGTCCTTCTCCTGTACACGCTTGCCCGCCCGTTTGACGTAGCCGCCAAGGCCCCGCACGCGTCAACCTTGGAGGAGTGCGTCGGCGCCTCAAGCAGCCCCCGCCAGCCTTACGATACATTCACACACGCCCAAGAGACAGCCACAGCGCAATCGCTCTACCCTACACGCATTACATCACTATATAATGCGAGCGGTATCGCAATATTCTGAACGTTCAAAGGTACACGCTCACCTCACTATCCCCAAAGCTGCTTCTATCGCGACTGACACGACACCTTAGGACATGCCGCTTGTCTTTGGCAAGGCAGTGACGACGAGCATTGCCGAAATATCGCCGATGTCGCATTCGACCTCAAGACGGTCCACTAGACGTCCTCGCTACATATGAACGCTCATACCGATACTACACCCCACCAACACCCCGCCCGCCTCAGCGCTGCTCAAGCGACGACAACTTGACGCTCCCACTTTGTTGCAGCCAGACTGCTCGCCCTCAGCCGATTCTCCCTCTCCAGTCCCTGGGCACCCTCGCTCCGTAAAACATGGAGCTCAACACGTAGCCGGAGGCGAGATAGGCGGAATCACGAGCATGTCTTCGAATGGCATTGCCGGACGCTCTCATCGATGAGCTATACGTACGATCGTACCCGATCCGCAGTCGCTACCTAGCATTCAAACTTCTTATACGGTCATCCTGGGTCTCCCTCTTCGAACAAGAACATATACAAGTGGCGTTTGAAGGATTCCGCCATATCATGGTGCATGGAAAACGGGACGGTTACGGCAACCTCAAAGGATGCGATATACGTGGATTTGCCAAACGTCGTTTTTAAGGATGTGATGGAGCCCTTGCCGTCGCACTTTGGCATCGCGGCTATGGGCGGTGCATCAACTCGATCAGGTCCCAACCCAACTGGACCGTCCATTCCGCCATGAATACCGTCGCATCACTCTCCATCGCAGCCCTGGACCATCAATACGGACCACAACACAGGCCTGCCATCCCGTGTTCCTGCCAACCACCACGTATGTCGCCTCCATGTCCGCCGCCAGGTCATCCTATCGGGCTCCGTCAATGCCTTCTCAGGTCATCATGGACGTAGTTGCAGCTGGACGTCCCCACGCTACTCATGGCCAAAGTGAAGATGACGTCGATGTAGTACGGCGCAGCGATGTTGCTAGTAGCTTGTGCGTCCCGAGGAGTCGATGCGGCAGTATTGTGCGGGCACTGGTGTGACGAAGGTTCGTGATTGACACAGTAGACAAGTCGTCAAGGTTGAGGATGAAGATAAGGACATGGATTATGAGTGAGATGGGTAGCACAGAGGCCGTGAGGGATGACAACAAAACGGGTACATATGTCAAGTTGCGTCTCCAGTAGCACTACGAAATTGTAATTGGTAGATCGAGGTCTTCTCCTTCTCCACGATTGAATGACCAGCTTAGACTTAGTGCTAACGGATGCGAAGTTCAATCTGAGTAATGCTTGCCTCTTTCAAGATCTGCTCGGTTTCATGAATATGATCAACTCCTCACTTGGGGAACTTCTGCTAGCGTCTCCTGCGCATGGAAATGCGAGACACTCAACCCACCCGCAGCCGAACGCGCAGGTACACCACGACGAACTGATACGTCCCTCATATCGACAAGATCAATGGAACGACTTCTCCTGAGCGTCGGAAGTTCTTCGCAACCCCAGGCATCGTCGCCGACGATTCTTCAGTCAAGCTATACTCACTCTTTACTGCCCGTGTAACAACGTCTCATTCAACCCACAAACGCTCACGTTCTCTCTAGCATCGTCTGCTTTTGTTACGGCATACTTCATTCCCCATCGTGAAAGAATAGCATTGCGACAGTTCCTGGGGACGCATCGATACGCCTCTGCGTTCTCCATCTGTTTAGAAAACGATGAGGATGGTGTTGATCCGAAATGCTGCCATGGCCAGTGTTGTAATGAGGGTTCAAGTATTAATCACTGTGCGCAGAAGTTCTTCCGGGGTTTTGCAACAAGTCAGCATGATTACATGGCCAGATACAAGTTTATCCGTGAGCGGGACAAGCACATTCGTGCTTCGATCCGATCTATAGCCATGGAAGATGTATTGAAGACAACAGCAGATCGGGCGGAAGGAAACACGCAGAGATCCCCCACCACTGGCTTTTACCATCCCAAATGCGTGTTATCGCGAAGAACGTTGTCCCCGCGCACGTGGGTGCGTTGCTTGTTTTGGTCTTGACAGCGTCCCCAAGAACATCGATTACGGGAGAGATCCGGTACCCGGTTTCACACGAAATGAAGTCGGCGTGGCTAGCGGCAGCGGCGTCTTGTATAACTTCGTTGTGTCTGTGCCGCATGAGCCCGAAACGGCACAACTCGCGCGAGCACCAATGGTCGCCGCATCGCACTCTAGTCTTTGCGAACGATGAACGGAGGAACATTGATAATGCAGCCAGCTAGAAAAGATTTGTCATGAGTGAAGGCAAGTTCAAAGGTACGAGCGATGGTGCTAAGGTCCGGTATCTGGATGCTCTGCTTCTTATGATCGGGACGGGATCGAATCCTTCATGTCTCGGCTAGCAGATTGGGCCCAAGGTCGATTGACGAAGTTCCAGAATACGGACAGCGCTGAGCGTGACCAAACGTTACCCAAGATATGGGTGTCTCTAACCACAATCGCTGGTTTGATTTGAATGAGTATCGAACGTCCAGCGCGGTCTGGATAAGAAGTCAGCTCCCCTCCCCATCCTTCAAGCACAACATCAGAACTCTGTCCACGGCTGTTCCCTCCTCAAAATACAGCATTCACCGTGCTCGCCCATTACCAAGCGCCCAATATCCTAAATCGAAGACGTTTTACCAGCTCGCCGCCATGTCGGGCGTCGACAACATCAACAACTCACGCCACGAGGAGGTGTATGAGTTGCAACCTCTCTTCAAACTTGGTGATCCTGACCGGCTGTTCGACAGCCCGCTCGCCGAACGTATCAGCACGCTCTTCACCATGCATGCTTCCAGCGATGGTAAGTGACGGTCTTGGTGCGACAGCCATGTTGGCGAAGCTGATGTTGGACCAGAGACTGAGGGAGACCCATACGACGATCTACTGCTCGCAGGCAAGGCAAAGCACCCATCGTCGAGCCCGCATGAGAATGAATGTGAGGACGCGCCTTCTGCGGTCGAAGCTACGAAGGTAGCGCCGGTGGACGGTACGAAAAGCCCGCACTGTCGCACACATTCGCTTACGTCTGAACTCTCAGCCGCCGGTCAGCACGACCATGCAGAGGCGCCAGTCCCCTCTAAGCCGGTCGGATGTCTTGGCAAAGAGGTGGACGTGGCTCTAGCGAAAGCCAAAGCCAAGGTCGTTATCACGATGTTCTGCAGCGTGGTTATCAGTCAGGGTCTCGCTACGATTGTCGCAATGGTCATGGCTGCCGTGGCGATCGGACAGGCCCTGCTTCTCATGTTCTTCTCGCTCATTGTCATGATGTGGTTCATGAAGAGCATCATCAAAGACCTGTAGGTGGTGGACTACGGCTGGCGTTGGAACTGGGATGGCATGCTGGGCTCTGGACTTTCGTCTTTCCTTCGTACGGTTTGGGGTGATACATGGACCAGTATCTAACTCTTCCTCAACCAATGGATGCCACAATGTGATTTGACTTTTTTTGACTTCGTACCCGCACATGTGAATTGAAATCGATGAGTCCATCGTCTCCCGTGCCGTTTACTTCTCCATCGTAGCGGCTGACCTGTTGGTTTTCTCCGGGCAAAAAAAATCGAGAAACATCGATTCAGCTGTATTCCTATCCCCTCCCAAGGTTTGAGACGAAGAGTCGTGCTTGGTATAGTGTTGTCGCCCTTCGTTGAAGTTCAGCGCGAGCTCTCTAGCGCGGAAGTCAGCTGCCTTGCCCGCGCCCAACACGGATGCGATGCCTCTTGTTCGTAGGCAACAGCGCCGCCATTGGCAGATCAGGTGTTCTTCTATGTGCTGACGGAGCAGGGCGTATGGAGAGATGCGGAAGCACGCGCTGAGCCTCGAGTGCGGGCAGGCTGGACCCTGCCAAGCTGTCGTCACCACGTGCCGACTAGTCAGCTTCCACCCGGGCAAGATCGCAGGCCACCGCGCCCTCGAGTGCGGATACCGCGTACGCCCGTATGCGCATCCGGTACCCGTACACCCAAACTGAACTTGCGCTCTACACCACCGTTACTGCGTTCTTCTCGACTCACAGCAACGCGATGCGCCGTTGGTGATGCGACGTCACTACCTAGGTAGCCATGTACAGCGCGGATTGCAACCCCAAACCACGACACCCAGCAGCGCCAAGAGCGCCATAACCTCCGGCCGTGTTCTCAACATGAGGAGATGGCATTGGAAGTACTGAGGCACGTATGAAGGCGCATCAATTGCCATGAGGAGGGTATTGCGATCCGAAGACCTCGTGCTGCGATGCCATGTCATCGCCATCCACGGGTACGAACTGCCCAGGCTCCATTCATCTAGATCGGCTTCATACTGACTCATGGTTTTTAGACGCGTACTAGGCTGCGACTGCCTTTCATCGTCCGTCAACATACCCTTTACCGCATACGCACACGCACAAGTTTTCGATCCCACCCCGCATCAACACCGCTTCCATGCGCACGAAATTAGACAATCCGACGGAGTGAGAGAGAGAAAGCACGGCTTCTGGCGTTGGATCCTCTGGTCAATCTTTCTCGATTGGTCGTTGCAGGAGCTTGAGCCGACACCACAAGATGACAAGATATCGGAGCAGTGCCGGGCAGAGCCAATGCCATCAGATGAGATGTAGAACACAGCACATTGTCATGTATCTCCGCGCTCGAATATCTTGGCGATTTCACTGCGCTACGCGTTGGCTGTCGAGGCTGATGCTCCCGTCCTCTGCACATCGCTCGCCTCCAATCTTCATCCGAGCCTTCTCCCAGTCGATTCCGGCCAGCCATGCGACTATCTGTAGCACCTGTCCCAGCCCGCAATGCGCCCACGATGACCCTCTTCAAAATCTGTCCCCTCGACGACGTCCGAATAAGCGAAGCCGCTCTTTGCTATGCCGGCGGGTTGGTGATACACGAGGAGGACGGCACCTACATACACCCGGTTGCATGGCATTGATCCCGCTGAGGTGATGGGCCTGTGAGCTAGATCGTGGGTTGTGTCGGGTAGCGAGGAGAGGCGGAGAGGAATGCGCACAGCCGGATGGCCCCTCGACGAGCTCAGATGTCGCCTGTATTCCGCACCGGTCCCAATATTGCCATACCGGTGCCGCACCTCAGCAGGTAACAATGTCAATGTCATATTGTGTGGGAGGAAGCCGGCATGATGCCTCATTGTCAAATGGTATCGATCCGAGCCGCCCGTCGTACCAGCCTTGGCTTGTCTTTCCCGCATTGCTCGCCCAATCGACATGTTGGTGGCCTTAATGTACTTACATTCACAAGCGCTTTTTAGACTACACGTCCGGGTTGGAAGTGAGGTTGAAGATCATTGGACTTTCCATCTCCCATAGGGATGAGGGTCTTGTGTATCACCCTTGGCAGAGAAGACGATGCATCGCAATAGAAACATGCTCCTTGGCTTACTTCTCTTCTTTCCGCAGCACCTTTGGGTGAAGATGGACCAGCGAGGAAGACGGTAGTACACTGGCTATAACTAACTCTGATACATGGGCACCGCAAAAGAGGAGACATCAATTCAGTATAGAGAAAGAACTGGCAAGACGCTACCAAAACTTTTGCTGTGCTAGCTGAGTTTCTTTACAGTAACTAGGAAAGTCTTCGACACGAATACATGGATGAAAGGAACCACGACCTCCTTCGTCTCGCTAACAAAGTTCGGGTGGAAGAACATGGTACGTATCCTAGGTGTCTCGTTGCCTGAAAGCCGAGCGGATAGTGTCCAAGCGAGCAATGTACATCTCGAACTCGCCGCCACTCTTCCTCCTCAGCTCTTCGATGGTGGTTCTGACCTCGAGCACACTCCTGATAGAAGCCATATCGGGGTCCTTGCGACCGTGCATTCTGTCCAGGATCGCCATAATGTCGTTGTTGGCGTCGGCATAGGCTCGGAGTGCGTTCAGGTTTGCCTGTATCGTATCGGTAGTAGCGTCCGATAATATGAGCTCGAATTCCTCGTCCTCTTCCTCCCTTCGCGACTCTCGACGATCACGCTCGGCGACAGCCAGCTCACGACGGGCTAGCAACATGCTAGACTTGAGCTTCTCCATGTCTCTGATGACGGCGTGTGCCCTCCTCATGATCATGATGGCAATCAGGATCATGACGAACCCGCCCAGAAACAACACGCGAGCATCTGTGTCCGACCTCGAGACATAGTTGGCGTCCAAGTAGCCGAGACTGCGAAGGAAGATCTTGGAAGCACAGACAATGACAGTGGTGAGGTTTATGAACAACACGACATCGAGCCAGATAGGTAGAGGAGAACGACGGTTGTCCATTGCGCCTGGTCTTTTTGAGTCAGCGGAGAAGCACATGGAAGAAGGGTATGTGGTTGGGTATGACGGACTTATGTATGGGTCACAGGGCAGGTCCGACTGATGTCTAGCGATATGGAAACCTTGCAACGGTTCTGGTCCGGTGGGTAGAGGTAACGTTCTGGGGATTGCGTAGGATATCTCACGATCATGACAGGGAGGAAACACGCGATATTTATCATGCCGTCTGGAACGGCCTTCGCTCTACAATCTGGTTAAAACCTTGATGAGGCGTGAAGCAATGATTCGTGGTCTTTGGCTTCGCTCGCAGTGCGCTGTGGATGGCATAAATTGCCTCGACATGAGTAGACAATGAGAATATTGGTAGTGCTCTCGATGCCGGTGGACCGTTAGCCAATAGAGGAAGCGATACATCAGATGCGATGTGAGCATTTACTTGAGCACGCAACTGAGAGTAAGGACGTTGAATCAGTGTCTCACATTTGCCTCGCAGCGACACAAATCCGAAGTGACAATACGAGCTAAGGAAAGGCCAAATGGAACGTAAGCTGGAGTCAACGTCTCTGTTTATGCATCCCTTACACGTTCTCAGCCTCTCGAGCATCTTTGTGGACGACGGACGGGCTGGACAGATTTCATCGACGAACACCACTGCAGACGAGTATGTGGTACCTTCATCATGATACCGAGCTTCTATCACGAAGATCTAGCGGGTGCGATATCTCATCTCGGACGACCTGAACATGGTGGCGTCGCCGGGCGAGACATGATGCGTTGCGCGTGGGGCTTGCTGGCGAGCTGCAAAACAGTGCCATACGACACCACAACCACGACGGGTAGACATCAGCATTGCAAAAGGCCATGTACTTCGAGATGGGCAATGCGACAAAGGATCCGGGGTATGGCGGAGATCGGATCGCTTTGCGGCTGTAGAGACGTGTGCGCAGCCATGAGACTTTGGGCCAAAACCGCCGCAGCTCACCAAGACCTCTGCACAGACAAGGACCCAATCAGAAACGACGTCAGTCTTTTCCGTTCTGGATGAAGGTGGGAATCTGTACATGGGTCGTCATTCTCATGCCTGCTGCGATAAAATACATGCTGCTTTCGCGTTTGCCGGTCTCGTCGTTGGAAGAAAGTGCTGCGCATCCTCACCATCTGACGTAGGCTCGGCTAGCGCACACAGGCAAATCTCCGGCCCAACCGCGATCTCTCTCGGCCACACCAGCAACGTAGCGCCCACGCTACCCCGCCACCATGACACGCGACGGTAGGACCCTTGCTCTGACCCGCTACCGCCATCCGCGTTGTACCTGATCGTCGTACTAACGTCGTGTAGGTGACAACTCCACCGCGCACACGCGCCGCTTGTCCCACCACTCAGCCGCTCGTGGCATAAACTTCTATGAGCCGCGCACTTCTCGCACTCGCGCGAAGCTTCGAATCCCGGCGGGTCACACCAAAGAAACCTACGAAGTCGACTGCCTCACACACAGAAGATGCCCAGAGAACTCCGACGAACCGGAGTATCGTGTGCGATGGGCTGGGCTAGACGAGAACGGCAATAAGTGGCTGCCGACCTGGCGGAATGCGAGCGTGATAGGGGATGTCTCGATCGCGGAGTATGAGGCTAGCCATGCGCAGCCTGAGCATGAGGAGATGGACGTCGATACTGCACCCGAGGCCTCCCCCGAGCCCGGTCTTTTTACCATCAACGCCGCCCGCGCCCCGGCACTTCCAGCCACGCCAGCTGTGCCGGCAAAGAAGAAGGAGAAATTCAAAGGATAAAGAGAAGCAGAACGTGATGAAGAGGGCAGTGCAAGACGATGACGACATGTGGTTGGGAGAGAGAGGGTCAAGACAAACAGAAGAAGGGCAAGGGCAAAGAAAAGAAGAAAGCTAAGAGGAGCGCAGGGCCGCGTTACAACGTCTTTGATCATGTTAGGAGGAAGGACGGACTCGGGATCGGAAAGGACAGATTCAAGGTGGGGGGTTACGCAGCGCAGACTCGCCGGCTATCCTGGCATTCCCGACCTTGCCATGCCTGATGTTCTTGGACTTTCCAGTCTCAGGCTCCCTGAGACGCAGGCTCATGGTCGTATCGATATCGAGGCCCCGCCCGGTGCGCAGATTGGATCATACTAGAAGACGGACGGAAGACGAAGACACGAATAATGACTACCACGATGATACCCATCCATATCTATGTATATCTAATAAGTTAATGACAACCTTGCTTGACATTATCTGTCAATCATTCATCTTCGCCGTGGTGCATCTGCGATGTGATGACCCGTTCTTGTCCTTGATGACGAGGTTGAAACTTCCTGAGTCAGATATAGGCAACAGATAGTAGTAGAAGTACTCATCATAGCATTATCTTAATCCAATACTTCGTGGTCGGTTCGTGTCATGTCTGCCTTTCTACACGTGAGTTATCGGTTCCGGGACGGGATGTATGCGTCAACTTCAAGTATACTTCCGGCTGAATTCCAAGGGAGGAAGGCTTCTAAAAAATCAAGGATGTCGTTCTGCCCGGGTAAACTTAATGGTGGCAGTGAGAAGTTCATTGCCCGCCTGGTGTGTTGAAGGTTGGAGGGAAGGAGCGCGGCAGCACGCCACACGTGGTGCAGTCTTGCTACCGCTCATCAGGCTGATTCCGTCTTAACACGAACAAGTCCAAGCTTTGTGAACACGGTCTTTACACCATCGCGATGTGCCGCACTCCATGCATCGCCGGCACAAGTGCAAAAACTCATACATGCGACGTGGTGCTTCTCCTATCGCCAGACACCGGACAAGATTCATGCCAATATCTTGATCAGAGATGTAGAGGGTGCTACATCACTTCTACAAAAAAGCTCATTCTGGTCCGAAATCGTTGATTGAGAAGGCATGGCGGCTGTGGGAAAAGTCAGACCCCGTAGGTGATGGGTTGTGAAGTTCCCGGGCTGACTCGCGCCTCCGCCAATAGCGCTCAAGAGAGCGCCGCGGGAGTGGTCATGTCGCGATAGCTCCGTGTTGGGATCGCCAGCCGCGTCAAAACTCGCAACATTCATCAACACGCGCATCTTCTTCCCTTACGCAAGATCTTCCAACTCAAATACAGCTCATCAGTATAGGCGCGACGCGATGACAACATTAACAGATCTAGTTGGGCCCGGCTACCTCGTTCTGGAAAGACCATTCCGGCATGAAGGTGCCCGCCGCTCGGTGAGGGCAGGAGACGACTGCGCGTCATATCCGCTCAACGTGCGCGCCTTAGCAGCTGAGTATCGCAATGGCTTATACCCATCTATTCCGCAGAGGACTGGTCGCGATGGCAAGCCCGCGTCTGCCTATATCGACACTTCTCCTCTACCAATGTGACTTGATGCCTGCATGAAGTCACTCTTACAATGCGTGCATCATCAGCAAAACGAACCATGTGGATGTTGGACTTCCATTCGTTCGTGTATCCTACTGAACATGGCTATCCTTTGGACCAGTGCCGACAACGTCACAAGGACAATGTACAACCCACGCCTTCAAAAGTCATACGTCTCACATCAGGCAATATCTCTTCCAGGGAGATACATCACCAGCTCAAGCGACCAAACTAGCGAGATCACAATTGGCTGGAAGATACACCTACCTTTCCCATAGACCGAGGTAACACCCAAAGCTTGACTGGCGCTGACAAGGCATGCAGCACTGGGACATCTCGCTACACCTACCCAGGACCAACGCACGACGGACAAGATTGGGTGAGCTGTTCATTACTGGAGTCCATGCTTACATGCCTAAAACCATCGCGCGCATCAAAGTCATCACCTTCTCGCTACCGCTTGAAGCCACCATCACCAACTCGACAACGCTGACCGCAACATGTACAGCCAGCTTGGAGTGGTGCCTAGTAGTGATAGGTCGTGCGAGAAGAACAAAAAAGTATCAAGCCTTTTGACCTCGCCAGACTCCGACATCGCCTCACGACAGGACTGAAGACCAAGCAACACCAGTCCCATAAGACTACATCCTCGACACCATAGCCACATCTCTGATGGAGGTTAGCACGTCTTCTTCACGCTCCATGCAACAAAGGCCGGATAGTCCACTCACTACTCGTCCTCCGGTTTGTGGATGACTTCGATCGGGCCGTCAGACACCAACTCCCACTTGTTGTTCCTGCACTCTTCGAGCGTTTTGCCGAGATAGTAGACACCAACCGTGTCTGGCTTCCACAGGTCGTTTAGATCGTACCACCTCGACGGCGACATTTCGTTTTCTTCTTCGTCGTCCTTCAGATCCAGAGGGATGGCGTAGATCCCACTGATGAAACCGTTATCTCCAACCTGCCCTACGGCGGCGTATGGTGTTTGTTGCGTGTTGATGCCGCGGTCCTTGGTGTGCTCCTCGGCGTTGATGATCCCGATGTGTACCAACTTCGACTTGTACAGGTTTGGGGATTGCGCGTTCCCGGCTGCATTCGGGTCAGCTTCGAACCGCATCCACTTCGTTTGTTTCAAGGGTCCAAACGATCCTCCAGACTGTGGGGGTTGGGCGACATCGTCACTGCCGTGTCGCTTTCCCAGATGATGCTTGGCGTATATGAACGGGGTGGAGACCGCGTTGGAGTAATGATTGATCTCGCTGATAGCTGGAGGGGCGTAATGAGCGGTGAGCTCGGCTGGAAGAACCTCTAGATAAAGATGAACGTTCTTGTCGCGGCCCATGCCGTAGGTGTGTCGGCTGGATAGCTGCATTTCAACATCCCGCATACGAGTGACTGTCGACTCCTGGTTGAAGTTCATGCGAAGCACTTTATCCAGATCGGTCTCTCCGCCCGACTGAGACATCCGTAGTTCCGCATATTCATCCCATCTCTTCATGTATTCGTCCAAGATGTCGCCAAATTTCTGTTCATCTTCAATCTGAGGTGTTGACACAAGAAGTCAGTAAGTTTCTTCAAAGTAGCGCATACACCGTAGTTCTTACATCGACCTTAAAGAACTCGCAAATTTGTTGCTTGAAAGGAAGCGCGTGCTTGTCGTTGCTAGCTCGCCACCTAGAGAAATCTGCATATTGTTGGGCCCCAACGTGACGCGCTTTCTCGTTCGTGTCAGCCATCCTGCCAAAACCTAGCGTACGCAGGTGTGGACGTGCCTTTTTGTTCGTCGACATTCGATGATGGTTGAGAAGGCGGGCGGGGAGTGAGAGAGGTGTTGCACGCCGAAGAAGACGGGAGAATGCCATGAGCGCGAAGATTGTTGTGGTAAGTTGAGGTTTAATACCCAGGTAGATGAGGTACGCAGGCACTAGTAGAGGCAGGCAGGTGCCCGGGGTAAGAGGGGTTTTGATAGGCTAGAGGTGAGACTAGCGAGGGTCTAGCGCGTTGACTGTGATAGCAAAGGTCACGCCCAAATTATCAACGTCGCGATATTATTGTTAAAATCTCGGTAGTGAAGTCATTTCGCACGGATGTTGATCAACTAGTAGACCATTTTGGACAAACTGATCTGCCCAGGCTTCCGAGCGGAGAAATTCATTGTGCTATGCATAGCGGCTGCAACACCAAACATGGTTCCTGTGCGACTACGTCAAAGCGGCGAACGATTGTGGAAGCAAATTCACCAGACTGTTGAGTCTACAACACACAACTTAGATGATTGCGCACTCTATCCTAGTGGCAAGACGGTGACAAACGCCGCCACAACCTGCGGGTTTCTCCACAACAACTGAGCAATGTCGACACCAGTCTGCATATCTTTTTGAATGAATGCACAAATGTTTAGAACCAGGCAAAGAAAGCTCCAGTGCAAACATAATCTCGCAATAGTAACCTCACAAACATGCTAAACAAAGCGGTACCAAACGAAACACGAACAAAGATACCTTCCACCGACGCGAGTGTGTCAACATGTCAAACTCAAGAAGAGCCAATCGTGGCCCAAAGAATGCTTTCAGATCTGACGAGGGCAATCATGCTGAGCGCAAGCGGGTCTAGCACTGGCACAAGGAATGCTTCCAGACAAGACGCGCAGCAAGCATGTCGATTCGACGCAGTTCCAACGTCGCAAATCGACAGCGCAAGTTGCTTCTCGCCAGAGCTCATCAAAGAGCCAATGGCAGGTGTAGCAAGCGGTATCAGGTATTTGGGTCACAACAAAGTACCTGTAGCAGAGAGTTGGGTTGTATACGCATCTTGAACGGTTCACGATAAGTTTATTGCCAATGGCGCTTATGCAAAGATTGAATTCTGTATCAATCCATCGAAGATACTGCGCATCAATGCTGCTACCCTATCGACCATATCGCTCATTGCCTGCTATCAGATGCAAATCTACACTTCCAACGCCCCCAATCGTTGCTCTATCTCCCGATTGCCCTTTGTCCTCGCTGCATCCTAAACCTATTGTACCTTTCATACACCCTACTGGCAGAGCAGTATGTCCAGTTTGTGAACGTATCGCCTCAGTACATTTGGATCAATTTTTTCCGGGCAACAATACTACAAATGACCGCATACCATGCAAGTGCAGAGCAAGTCTTGGTATTGATGCTGTGCGGGATCTGCCATCATGGACGGCGAGGGTCAACCTCGATTCAATTCCACACGATCCAAAAGACAGTGCGGGAACATTCGCGCGAGACGCACATACGCTTCTTTCAGTTGGGAGGGCCATCCAGACGCTCGTAAAAGAGAAGGGCCATCTAGATCTATCGCCATCTACCACTCATCTCAACGCCGAATGGGCCAAAAGCGACCCGAATTCCAGCGTTGGAAGACAGTGGTACCCATACATTGACGACGTGACTAGAGCGCTTCGATGGCAAACGTATGGACTACTCCATCCGAGGTTTGTCAGTCTCAGGGCCAAAGCCATGTTCAAGAAAGATGTGCCGAAAATGAATGCGACGATGCAAGCGCTACGGGAGGTAATCAACTCGCTCCGAAAGCTATTACCAAGAGAGATCCGCCTTCGAAGTGTGGCTCATTGGCATGAGGTGCGAGCATCGCCTTCGGAGATTGCCCTCGAACTTGTTGCTCAAACTGTACATGCCGAAAACGTACATGCTGAACCCGGTATTTATCCAGAGACACCGGAACAATTCAAGGTATTTCGTAAGTTCGCCATAGCACCCTTCGAAGAACACTGGCTAACACTGAACCTAGTTGGGTCGTTTAAGGAGACGTTACAAGACCTTGGCCTAGGAAGGAGAGTCCTTCCCATTTGTTCTTATGTTATCTTTCCATCTAAGGTCGCCGAGCCAAAGCGAGGACTGCACTGGGTCACCGTCCGCTCCACGTTCATGGGGTGGAATCATGAGGGCCAACAAGCATTGCTAAAAAAACGCCGGGATGGCCTTGCAAAGTCTTTCGCTCACCTACCTGCTATGCAGAGCGCCAAACAAGACCTCATCAACAACTTCAAGGCCCATGACATTCCGCAAGGTACCAAGTCACCGTACAAAAAGGCTCCTCCATCTCTTAGTCCTGGTATCGCTTTCAACAATAACATCAAGGCCCGCTTGCCTTGTCAGATATGCGGGTACTTCCATAATTTCCACATCTCGCATAAGGTTGGAAAGACGAAAAGGATGGACGAGCGCCTTTGGAAGAAGGAAAGGGCGATCTTCTCGTGCGCCGAGCTGGGTGTCGCTGCAATTATGCATTGCGTTGACGAGTTCGACCGAAGGCGCGAGGGGTCGTAAACATGCTGCAGCCATGAAAGACGGGCTCTGGCTGTACGGAGAAGGGAGGACGTCGGAGTCGGTAGGAGAAGGTATGGTTTCTCGCTCATCGTCGGGTATGGTGCACTGGTGGATGCTTCTTTTGTGGCTTCTTGTTCAACTTCGTTTGTATGTGGTTTTGGTGTCGCTCCTCTCGTCTTTTCTCAAGGTTGGCCCCAATGCTTGTCGCTTGTTTTGCAAGTCAATGCACACATTATCTTAGTGAGTATTCACCTGTCTAAGTTCAGTTGAGTGTATGGAGCGAAATACGATGCAGATGTTGGCGACATCAAGTACCCTGTTGCACAAATGCCATGTAGCTCATCGTTCATAGGGCATTGTTGTACTGCGTAATAAGCAGGCTGGAGGACAAGGAAGACAGGATGTGACGATTGAAGAGATGAGACGGGGAATAAACTTAGGTATACATGTGCCGTTCACTGCTACGACCTCGCGTCTCATGATGTATAATCTCCGAAGTTCGTTGCGTTCGCCTTAATCTCCATAGCATAGTTGCACTTTTCGTGGTGATTTCGATGAGGCACATCATGGGTAACTGGCATTGTGGAGATGACAGTACCACGCACAAACACCCATCATGATACAGCCACTTCGGAGGAAGATCTCGACACCCAAAGTGTGTGGCGATGGCTATGCGGGCGAAGTCGGGTTTCGCGCTGACGTGTTGAAGCCAACTAGGTACGAAGGTCATCGACGACTGATGTCTGTCCGAGAAGGCATGACTGGATTCAGCACATCAGAGCAGTTGCAGTGTCGGTTGGTGGCTCACAACGAGTCGCTGAGGGCGAAGCTTCTTAGCCAGGGAAGTGCTGGAAGTTGCGAAGGAGAAGGCGAGGGGGTGACGCGGCGTTCAATCAGCCTTGGGCTCGGGGCTTTCTCGGCCGCGCTAGCACCCGAAAAGGAAGACTTCCGCGGCGATTTCGAACTTCATGAGTTCATCACAGATGCGTTTTCGGGCAGTGTCTTTATGCGATCGAAATTGTATGGATCAGCTTACACACGTGAGTATTTATCGCGATCAAATATATGTGCTGAAGACCAAGCTCCTTGAACAACGGCCCGATGTCTGACCCCGTTTACCACGGGCGCTCCCCCAGTCGACCACTGACCAACGCAAGAAGGTCGATCATCCTAGTACGCCAAATACTCTGCGACTTCATCTTCATTAGGTATCCACATGTCCAGCTCGTCATCCTCTAGGCTGGGAGCGCTCATTTCGTTCGCGCGAAGCTTGTCAACTTCTTCGAAGTCAACAAGGTAACTACAATGCGAGCGTTAGCGTTTTATTCAAGGAAAACAGGGAGCCTACTTACCACTTGCAAGTCTCCTGATCCCACATGATATTGTGCAGGCCACGATCGATTGGCACAACCCCACATTTCACCACGGCACTGTTAAAAAGTCAGCACGATAGGCCCGGGGTTGGTAGAGGAAAACTTACAGCCATGCCACTTTGAAGGCTTCTCGGACAACCTTCCTCTTCTCAAGAGCCATCTCACAGAACATGTCCATTGACAAAGTCACCCCAGGCAACTTGTTCATGAGCATAAGGACACGATAGCCTCCATCTATGGCTTCATAATGGAAACCCGGGCGCACCGTGCCTTCAGACGTACCACAGAGCCAGGGAGAATGCTGACATTTTTCATGCCCAAGACGGTCAAGAGCTTCTATCTCATTTGTTGTCGCGGGACTCGAGAGTGAAGTGGTAGGTGTGGTGCACAGCTTGAGGTGATCCTTGTATGCAGGCAATCTGGTGCCTCTGGTGTCGTTTTGATCACGTAGCTCCGCCTCGCCATCATCGATCATTTCCTGGTACTCCTCAACTGTACGCCTACTCGCGCGAATTCTGATACTGTTACTAACATGTCTAGGAGATTAAGGATTGTTACTTACTGGAACTTGACTTTGACTACACACTCGCCGATGGCTTTCCAGGGCTCATCTAGGCAGACACATGTGTAGACCTGGCGCGCTTCGCAGGGACTGTGGTCATCCTGGAACTCCAGCGTTGATAGCGGTGCGAGTATCTTCCATCGCGCATCCTTGGTGGTGCGGAAGATTTTGCCGACGTATGGATTGTCGCGCAGCCACTTGGGTGACGGCCTTGGCTTGCGGGCTTTCGCATGACTGGGGGCAACATCACTCTCGGGCTTGTGAGAGTCGCTGGAGGAGCTCGAAGTGTTGGAGATGGGACGAGAGGTCATCCTGGAGAGATATGAACGGAGAATACTGCAGCGTGTACAATGATGCGGAGGTGGATCGATGTTAGGGCTTCAGTGTGTTGTTGCACCGGCCGACTACCTGTGCTCCAGTCGGAAATGCGCTAACTCTGGTACTAGCTCAGTCCGACTTAGCGCCATCATGGATCAGTGATCATTGGCCAATTCAAGGCTCCGCTTTCGAGCCTGGAGTCGAGACGTCTCGCAGTTGATATTGAATGTGTTAAACAAAGAGTTATTATTGCAGTCTCGAGAAAGGTATTACTCCCCTTAAGAACCAATTAGTAATCATCATGGAGGGCCGCAATTGAGTAAGCCAGAACAGCGAGTCTCGTAAGTGCCCAGGTGCCATTCATGCACACGAGAGCCGATCAGATCTACTCATGAACTCCGTCGCTCCGCTGCCTATACGTTGAGCCTCTTAGATGTACTGTTGGGTATACACCACTAAGATCTCCTAAGATCTGTTCACATACATCGATACGAAGAGAGAGCTCTGAAGAATGCAAAGTATTACCAACCCTTTTCAACGAACCGTCGTTCAATGTTCCAAAGCTGACTACGATATCCCAGGTCAGTGTCACCTACTGCGCCCGTGCTGACTTCCAACTCTGCATATAGCTGGGGCATCTCTAACCGCTTCTCCATGCCCGAAAATTATTCATAGCTGCCTTACTTGGCTCAGCTATGATAAACTCTTCACCTTCTACTCATTGGCGTTGGTGTACTCGGGTCCAGTCTACGCAGCCGAACAAGGTTCTCAGCCTGCGCTCCCGCTTCATCAAACTCATCAGGTCCATCAGTATCGTCAGACGGGTCAAAACCATCGTCGATGTATTCGCTATCATCGCCATCGTCGATATCAGCCACCTCAAGACTGCGCGCTGACTCTGTAACCTCGGAGTTCTCGGCACTTTGGGGAGGAGTCTTTGCCCAGCTGACCTTGCGCGGAGACCTGGGCTTTGGTGACGGGCTATTCTTTGTGTTCTGTGCCCTGGACCGCTTCAAGTTGTCTTTCAGTCCTTTTACCGTCTTTTTGATCGCATTCGCAGCTTTCATGGGCGATTCTTTGATAGGTGTCAGAACGTTTGAGAGCTGATTCCTGGAACGCAGTCGCCGAATCATGGATTTGGAGGGTAAGGGTGGTGATTTGGAGGGTAAGGGTGGTGATTCGGAGGGTAAGAGTGGTGTTTTGCCGAAGTAGGGCGACCCTACAGCTGCTGAGGGAGTGTTGGCAGCAACCGTCCGAGAGTACCAATCATCTTGCTTCGGAATATCGCTCGCTTTCAACCTCCAGCCTTCACCTCCATCATCGACGACCTTGTGTAACATAAAGAGAGTTGTGAAGCGGGTACCGAATGTGTGTACGTTGTTCCCCTCGTCCACACAAGTCGGGGTATCGTAGCGGAAGACGGGCGAGTAATAAAGACCATACTCTTCCGGATTGGATTTGCGCGGTTCGATCCTGAGAAAGATGGTCTCATTGTAAGTCGAGACGATGCCGTACTTGATCTTGTGTTTGTACATATACTTGGCGGGCTGCCCTGTGATGGGGAGTTAGCGCGATCGAGGACGTTCAATGCTTGGTGTGGCAATGCTGTGCGGACTCGCAGAGACATGTCATAACTCACCAAGAAGGTTGCGCAACGATCCTGGGTTTTTAGAGGCGGGATCCTTGATCATCTTGGCTAGATTATGAGTCGTGCACATCTTGAATTCTCCTATGATGCGCACTGTCTCATCGCCGCCGTTCGAGTCGGAAACATTGAGGATGAGGTCGGGCTCCTGGTCTTTCGGGCGTGATTTGACATCCTCACCTTTAGAGCTGGGAACCGGCGGGTACAACGTCAGTGAATGTTTCACATGCATGTCGCGCAGTGGGCTTACCTGGAGCATTCAATGTGAATGGGCAGGAGCATTGCATCGGCTTCGGATCTGCATCTTGCAAGCGCATGTAAAACCGTTCGCACTGGCGTTGCCAGATTTTGCTTGATGCGCCCATCGACGTCGATTTCAGCCGCCATTGTAACCCCCTCGTCTGCGACGAAGTCTGGATGATATACGAGAATCACCGGAGTGTTCACGTTCGTCATGGCTGGGCAGTTATCGAAACTATACGCGGGTGTAGATGGTCAGTATTTGTCCCCAATGCTGCTCATATAGGGTTACTACTCACCTTGGCTTGATAGCAGCTAAGAAGTCCTCCAGCTCGTCTTGGATGTTCCACTCCCCCAAATGACCCTCGAACATGTGGCGCATGCTGCTCTTTGTCGTGCCCTTTCCTCCATTCTTTACTAACAGGAGCCTTGGAAGCGACGCACAGATAGTCTCCCATGCACTCTCGAAGATATCCGAGAGCTCCAAGGTTTTGGACGTCATGATTTGCGTGAGCGAATTTGGCCTGTCGATCGTGAGGTCGTAGTACGTGATTCGCAATAAGGACGCGTGCTAAGGAATCACAGCGCAGAGCCGTGTCGCCGTGGATGGTGCGTATAGAATTGTTGCCTAAACAATTTTGACTCCTAGGCGCTCATGATTTGCCCCACCGGTGTTTCCCTCTTCTCCCTCTCTCGCTATACCAATCTCCGCACCTTGATCCGTGCGCGCTTTCTCGCTCCAGAGGAAACCACAGTCACCGCTCCAAGAACGCTTCTCTTGAACAACTGTGCGGACGTGATCCACTATGACTTCCACGCCAACCGTTTGACATACTGAGAACACTGCATATATCCTTTATCATTACCCCGTGCACGCGAGCGTGCAGTTCATATGTCGGGCGGTATTGACAGTATTATAACTGTGTGGAGTATCTTAAGGCCGTCGCTCTAGGCCATCTGAACGTTCTTCTTCACCTTGCGCTCTTCCTTTCGCCCTGCGAGTCCGACCCACGTTCACTTTTCCTGCGGCCTTTCCACCCGGGGCGACAGCAGGGGTATCTCGACTTGGCGCGTTCACTTCCACAACAAGATGGCGTTCCAGCAAATTCTTTCGTTATCCTTTCTCTTGCGATTAGGAGCAAGAGTATCGTTGCTTGATATACCCCATCAGTCAGCATGGCGCTGGTACGTTGACCCCTCGTGCGCCATTAGTCCACTCGATGTTAACAGGTTATGTAGAGCAAGTACGGGTTCAGGATCCGAAAACCGGTATGCAGACAGCTTCATCGGCTTCAAGTAGTTTCTGATCGACGACATAGTCGCCGTTGCCGAATGCGAAAGCTGCGGCTGGTTCTGCAAAGGCGAGTAAGGAGAAGAGCACACTCGGTGCCCCACGCAGTCGTAACGGTCAGACCAAGAATCGTTCACTGCCCAAGAAAGTGAGTACCATGCGTCAAGGACATGAGCATTGCCGGCAGCATGGAGCTGATGTAAACGTAGGCAGCGCCGTCCGTGGTGCCGAAGGGAAAGAAGACCGCTGGCTTCCGGACTAATGGCCAGCTTCGTATCGAGCCAACTTCTCTGAAGTCACGAGTAACTCTCGATGATCTTGCTGAGGGTACGCAAGCCGCGCCCATCTGCATCGACAACGATGGCGATGATAACATCGGGATCGCCCAACATCAAAAGAGCTCGGTTTCGGTCAACAACGACGTAAAGAGTCAACAGAGTCTCGTAAGAGCGTTTACGCCTCTCTCCGTGATCGACCAAAATCGCGGAACCGAAGTTCCGTCTCTTCCCACATCTGCACCCCAAGGCGCCGAGCTGAATGAAGACGTGCCTTCCGGCGCTTCTCGCGGCAGCAGCCCCATCGAGATTACCAGCGAAGATGACGAGCAAGCCTCGGACACGGAGCCTTCTTCCCCCATCGATGGGTATAAGTCTCCGCGGAGAAAGTGCTTGGTCAAAACAGGGCGCTACAGGGCTTTTCGCACGGGTCTGTACACGTTGTTCGCGATTACGAAACCGAAGGCGCGACAGATACCGTTCGACAAAGTCCTCAGAGTCATCAACAACAACCTTTCAGTCGAAAAGCAGTTCTCTCCTCTGGAAGCAAAGCAGGTCCTCAAATATATGAGGGAGAAATTGTTCGACTCGCTGTGCGCCGATCGGGTAGTGGACGTGAATCTGGAGGGGATCAAGTTGTATGCGTAAAGGGGATGAAAGGAATGCCGGAGCAGGGGCGTCGGCTCTATCTTTGAAGCTTTGCATAAGACAAGTTGAGTGCGCCTTCACTTGGAGTCGATTGGATGGTCGGGGCGTCTCAGAAATAGTGTTTAATGTACCATTGCGCGATGGCATAACCACGCCGAAACTTAATACGAATGCGCCATGACGATGAGTGTTGCGTCCCGGTTATCTTGCAAGAGACTACCGCCCTCTTGCGCTGATCTGGAGCCACGGTCCGACCTGAACAGCTCATCGTGAAAAGACTTTCTCACTCCGTGTGAAGTCCAGCCGTATTCTTATGGTACAGCACATAGCTAGGCCGCAGTCACACTCCGCCCCTTCCCGTGTGTATAGTGACACTGTGTACGTTGGAATATGCGTCGTCTCGTCCGTCGGGCATCCATTGAGGTGTGGGTGGTTATGACATGGGCGCGGTATTGGTAGCTAATCGAGCTCAGCTGCGTCGCGATCTAGAAGAGCGTAACTCTGTCGTTGTTAGCATGGCGAAGTGGGAGATTCAGACAGTGACCTGCCTCGTGCCGTCGGAATGGGATATTACTAGATACCCGATGGCTACTCGAACAGGCGCCATGCAGGGGAGACTGAAGATGCGCGTCCGTTATGATGCATATAGACCACGCAACATCATCCACGTCCAGCCTGCGACGGCGTTCCATCAAGGCGCGATGAGGTCCAGCGTTCCAGACTTCTCAGCACACAGGGCCAATCCTGCGGTTCCGCATCCCTTGGAAGCTCCAGTGGCTCTCCTCATCATCCCCAGCCGCCGTAGTGTGTAGTCGTGCTTGTTTCGGATGCGCGTGCGGGCATGCGCTACGGTATGTCGGGCTTGAGGTCAAAGTCGTGAATTGCAGTGGCTGGCGTCTGGTTTATCTTGAGCATTACCGATGCGGAGATATCTAGTATGAGGGACGCGCAGATTACATCGGGACCCAGAGTGATGTACTAGTTGCGGTCAGTGGTGGTGCATTGGAGGTATCTTGTACGTTCTTACACTGGTGGTGGTCATGTCGATGATGCCCACGAGGGTGCCGGCACGGCTGCACAGAACGACGACCGTTTCATACCGGCTTCGGCCTGGGTAATGCACCTGTTGGATCAATCGCGACGAGTTGAAGCTTTCGCAGGGCGGCGACGTTGAGAGTGGTGTGGAACAACGGCTTCATGATGCATCGGATGAGAGTGCCCAGGTGGTGAGCAAGGGGCAAGTGACGTCGCGCGATTGGCCCCATTTATCGCTTATCGCGCTGTCACGTGAATCCTGTGCCCATCACTGGCAACGATCATGGCTGACTTTCAGGCAATCTTATCCGGGCAGAAGCTGTGTCGTCTTGTTTCAAAGTACGTCAATGAACGATTGAACGCAGTAAAATGAGGAAAGTCCCTACACTATCTTTTCTGAAAGCTGTGCAGTGGTCCCCACTCATGCGAGATAAAGACGACCGCATCGTGATATGGATTTAGGGCTGTAGAAATAGGGTCGCTCCAACACACAGAAGTAACAGCATGCAGCAAGCTATGAGTATATTGAAATGTCTAGGTTCATCCTGGACTAAAGTTCTACGCCATAGATGGCATCTTGGCCGCTGAGCCATCTGCGGTGTGATCGGTACCGGAAAGGTTACAAAAGAGTACAACGCCCAGAAATACCTTTTGGCCGTACATAACCACAGCAGGATGTGTCTAAGAAGTCCTCGTAATATGTCCACGTAACTTCTCCATCCAAACTCGTCATGCTTTGACGAACAAGGCGAAGTATGAGCACACGTTCGATTTGAATGAAGTAAATACAGCCTAATCACGTCTGGCATATCGCATGAGGTTAGCGCATGTCCGGCTAGACGACCATTCTAGTGAATGAGAGCTTGGTCGATGACAGAGTTGCAGGAATGAGTCGAGAGTTCCGCGGGAGTCGTTAAGCTGCGTTGGAGTTTCGGATGGGTGGCTCATTGATATGAAGTAGACGCCGTAACAATTCCCAATTGATGTTCGAATGGCTACATTCCCTTTAGTGTGATATTGTTTCGTAGTTTCAGACTGAACGTGAACATGGTTGACGGCTATCGCGCAGCAGGCATAGAGCTGCTGATTGATGGAAAACCTGATGTTGCGTGCATATGCGGTAAGTTGTCGTTTCACGACGATCGCGCGATACCTGCTGCAAGGCCATAAAGACGACACAGTAGAGCAAGAAGGCCTGCTCAAACTACCTCGTGCGTGCCGAGTCTCATCACTTCCTGACCTTCCGCCTACGCCTACGTGACGAACCCGACGTCGCGCTGTAGATGGATTATAGGATACTGTGGCGGAGCTGAGTGTGGCGTAATGCGCCCTTATACCGGAGGGTCTCGTCCACGTTTCGGGAAGCGGTGGTCGTACTTCGGCGTGAAATACCCAGAAGCGGAAGGTTATTTCATCCTGCATTCGACCTCCGAGCGATAGTCGGCACCATGCGACAGCCCAGGTATTAGGGCTTGCCCAAGTCGCAGCTACAGCCGCGAATCCTCCAGAATTCCTCTGATGTTTGTCCTTGTACCCGTCACATTCGAGCGTCGCAATCGATATCGCAACCTGTCTGGCGTTGCGTCATGACGAAGACGAGCCTGGTTATTCGTAGAGGGTAGAGACATGGTAGTATTCGTGGTTTGCGGTCGCATCGCCTTCGATAGCGTTCCATGCGAAAGAGAGAGGATGAGGAGAGCTGAGAGCTGCGCCAAACAGCATGGTCAGTATATGACTTCGGAGAGAGACGGCGGTGTAACTTACCAGCCAAGCAAGGTGCCATCTCCTTGTGTCAGGTCTTTCCAGAGGCGTTGCACATCCCTGTGCGCGCTCCGGCAAAGCATGCTTTCTGCTGTAAAAGTACGACCGTGTCGGCTCCCTTGGTGCGCTGCAGCTGTACTGATGGTGCGCCTTTTGTTGTTGGAGCTGCCCGTCGTGGCCTTCTTGAAGCGCCATAGTCTGTCCAGTCGGGATGCCTAGTCATAATGACAAACGCGAGCTGCAATTCAGAAATGCTCATGATTCGTGAGCTCGTTCGCGGTTCGGGAAGCAGATTCGGACCGTGAGCTTGAGGGGGGCGGGCCGGTTGACATCGATGCGTGATGGGAGGGTAGGTCTTGCAGAAGAGCGAGATACCAGCAAATAACCTACGGGTTACAATCTGGAAGTCAGCGCTCGTTCGTATGGCGACTCCCGTTTGTCGGCGAGTGGTTGTGCACTTGTCCAACGCAGCCTGTGATGTGCCAAACTCGCCTTTGTCGCGATGCTATAGCGGGCCTGAGTGCTGCATATGTGAAGACCCGGCGATGAACTCGAGGCATTACGTCTCATCATATGTAGCCTCTGCCTAGGTAGTGAGTTGGTACTCCAGCCCCGGTCGGAGTCCTCGCTGGCGCTGCCATGCTGGTATCTGGGATCATTATGAGTCTAGCTCGGTGCCGCCGCATCCAGCGCAGCGCTATCTCCTGCGCAAACTGTTGTGCGCGCTGATGTGGATGCACAGTTCGCTCGATTGCGACTGGCGCGCAAGAGCAGGATACCCGCCGCCTTGAGCTGGTTCAGCTCTGCGCGTCCCAATGCGCGCAAAGAAGGGTGCTGAGATATGCATTGACGAAAGTGATAATAGGACTATGCGAGAACACAGATCAGAGTTCGATAAGCGCGGTTTCAGTGATGTGGTTGGAGAAGTTGTGGTGAGCATCTCAAGGTCGAATCTCCGGGGATGACGTCGAGACCGCCGGGGCCATCGCGGGCTTGGCATCTCCCTATTGGCTGTGCGGATCTGACCACAGCAACACCATTTCCGTCTCGTCTTCTTTCGCGAGCCTTTCAATCGTGCATCATCTGCACTCGTTTCGCAAGTGTCCAGTAACTGCCAGTCTGATGAGGCGAGATTCTACTTCTGGATGTCGGGCGCCGCCGCGGTTCAGTCGCTAACGTTCCTGCGCCCCTTCTGGAAACCGCGAAAATAAACTCCGTGTCGGCCAGTCTACTCACCATCGGGACTCATGAAATCGGCGAACGCTATTCAACGGCGGTGACTCAACCTTCGGAGCCTAACACTAATGTTGCTGGTTTTTGGACCAATTGGTTAGTTCCGGGATAGCACATCTTTCGCTTGGCTATCAGCCGTCCTCTGATGAAGAGGTTACCTGTACCGCGCACACTATACACATCCACCCGGCGATCGAAATGCGGTACCCGAGCTGTGATCTGCACATCGTTTACATGGTTGCTGGCCAGTAAGTCCAATATCACAGGCCTCCACGGATCACCATTAAGGCTATACTGCAGTGGCTGACCGTATCAGCAGATCTGTTATGCTCGTACAATCCGATGAGATGACTGTATTCACTCCTACTAGCCGTCGCATGTATTTACAAAATCCATGAAATAACTCATTCCCAGCCCTGGCCGCATTCCACTTCCTCGCGTTGGAAGCCTGGTGCTACGCACGCTGCTGCGGAGCTCTGCGGACTATTTGCAATTGATTCATGGACATGACAATAGCTTCGATGATAGCGATTGGAGTTCATCCGTCATTGGCTTCTGTGAAATAGTCTATCCCAGTTTCGACCCCGTTCCGCACGTCAAGACGAATTATAATCGACACTCCTGAACTTCGGTCACGGTGCTGGCTCGTTTCGTCTCGTATGGGCCTTCTAATTTCCATAACTTTGATGCTGCAACACGGGCGCGTTAGCTTCTCTCTATATCTTTGATAGGTATTTGCTCCAAGCTTCCCGTCGACTGCAACATGAGTGATCCATCCGCTGATGGGTTTGGTATACGTACTTCACATGTGCTTGAATCGGGGGCTTGATACATCTGCTGAAGGTTTGGTGACAACCTACAACAGTGAAAGATTGAAATTGTACTTGGCGCTGAGGGGCTCGGCAGATATTCGACAACCGCTCCTTCATTACTTTGTCAACCCCAAAGATACTACACGAGCGGTCTTTCCCAGCACGCGGTTATCATACAAGCTGCACCGACGTCACTTCACACATACCACTGCAATACGCAGACCACCCTGGGCCATGCCTGCCGCATTGGGTAGTAAAAGATCACTACTTCTGGAGATGCGAGAAATCAAGCGAGAAACCGTACATAGCAATGAAGCCTACGGTGCATATTCTGGAAGCTCCAATCTTTCGACCGCAAGCAGTCAGACCAATAGTCTCGGTCGACGCTACGCATTCGATTGGTCACAAAGCGTGAGCATAGGTATGCGCTACCCAACGCCATCTTCATATCAGGCTAACGCGACAAAAGGGCGACTCATGGATACGGCCTTTCGCGACAGGGAAATCGATCTCGAGAGCTTCAGCCGCCTGGTTGTAGAGGTCAAGCAATCCTCGAAAGTCATGTCATCGAGGGACGACATCAGTAGCAACGGGCCAGAAGTGCAAGTTCCCTGCACCCCATCATCCTTCGTTCAAGTTCTCTGCACCCCAGATCTAGCGTTCACCTGCTCTTCCAAGTCTCTGGACGGAAAAGTGCAAGTACGCTGTACACCGTCATTCGTGGGATATTGTATGAGTAGAGCTACACAAGGTGTGGCGAAGACTCCGACATCGGAACAGTAAGTATGAACAGGCTTGGGTGAATGTATCATAGCTTACACGGTTAGTAGACCCCATAGTTACTATGAATGGGATTACGTCGGTACCCATGAAAAGCAATACGCAACATTCTCGTTCGTCGAAGATCCAAGGGGTGAGTAGTTTATCGACTATCACGAACATCCCGTCCCTGACAGTCGGATAGTACTCGGCGCCCCGTCCGTAGCCCCGGCGATGACTGAGCAGTTATGCTCGCTCGATGCCGTCCACTGCGATGGGATACCAACATCCACCGGTTTCGTGTCACCCCTCCCAGGGGGACACCACGAGGAATTCGATGAATTTCACGACGATACACTTTCGGACGAAGACTTTCTGGCTCTTTAGTACTTCACTGTATATCTCATTCTGCATCCTGCGAGCAGGAAGCAACTCCGCTCAAGCGCATACCAGGCCAGTTCCTTCGATTGTCGACTCGTATCTTAATTTGCACTTTCGTCATTGTTCAGTTTAAACGGTACATGTTTTTGTCCTACGAAATGGGCAGTTTGTCAATAGCAATACTGCTGCTGGCGTCCCGGACTTGGGCTGGGGACGAGGCAACATCAAAGTAGTACTTTCGCAAATACTTCAAGTAATTCATGTGGTGTTTGTTCCAAAGGCATGAAGTCATCAATATCAGTAGTTGTGAAGCACGGGAAGCCAACAGCAACCAGAGGTACTTACTGTTGCTATTGTAGCCCGTTAATCCGTATGGGAGCCTGATACTGAGTGACGTGACGGCTTCTCCCATGGGCTCGATGTGGGGCGGACCTGCTTTAATATGGGCCACATAACTTCGCTAACTCCAGAGCGTTGAACGGAATATAGTCTGTAACAATGGTGACACACGCTCTACATGCGCATCCCCGCATCGATTGTTACATAACGTTTGATCAACTACATGATACATATCATAAAGAGCAGCCACCAAATGAACATGTATCCACGAACAAAGGACACGTTTTACCGTTGATTAATGGCGTTTTACCGTTGATTAATGGCGTTTTACCGTTGATCAATGGCGTTTTACCGTTGATCAATGGCGTAACGGCAAGTCTACAGAATAATTATCTCGAGAGGCGAGCGATCGCAGTCTTATCTTGTTACCTTGTATCAATACCAACATCACGCAACATGGTCAATGCGATACTCGTGGCACAGAGTCAAAAAGAAACATTGAGTACTAAATTCATATAGTCCTTTCGGACCTGCTATCTAAGTGATGCGTGTAAGGATACAATTTGGTGTGTGCTAGAGCTCAGAACAGCCAATTCTATGGGTAACACCGGTGTGATGCCCGGAGTTGCGCTTCCTGACCCCTCCATCGGTGAGACTCCTACCATAACTAGGTGGCAATAGTGCTGAGCGGCGCGATATGTGAAGGGAGGGTTTTGTTCGATTCGAATTTGCATGCGGCGCACTTGTATGACGAGTCTTGCATATGCATTCCTAGTGGGTGACATCCTGCGCCTGTAGATTCGCTGAGACGCTATTTGGACCGGCTCCTCCTCAATTGATCATGGTAAAGACGGGCACGCTCGAGGGAACGCTCAAATTGGTTAATATCGCATGCGTCGCAGGTGCATGAGAAATCTGGCATTGACATTCCTGGTGGTGGGCTTTCTGCGCCTGTTGGTTCGCTGGGGCGTGATTCCGACAGATTATCGTTCTCATTCTTTAAAGATGGTCCACGGTATGTTGGCATGTTAGCGACTATGCCTTTGATGGTCTCGTCAAGTTCCTGGAACTTCTGAATCTCATAAACGTTTCCAGAACGCATCTTCTGCAAATCTTCGATGTAGTGGGATATATCTTCGTATGCAGAAACGTCTTTGCTGATATCCTGGAGGCCTATGGGTTCGTTATCTAGAGCATCCACTCTAGACTTCATGTGCTCTTGGAGTGAGACTAACTTAGCCCTCTCTCCTGCAATTTCTTTGTCAAATTTCCGGATTTCTGAAGCACAGTAAAGGTACTGGTGATTGCGCCTATCGCGGGCAGCGAGCAGGAGCTTCACTAATTCCTTTTCGTCAGCAGTCGCGCGCCCATCAACCGCGAGCCCAATATAAGGTCTTCTGGACATAGTGTCAGATTCGCTAGGTGGAGATATGGAATGATTTTCTGGATCCATGAAGTTGTTAATGTTGTTGTTTGCGTGGATAGGGAATGTCGACTTGCTGATGGAAGGAAGCAAAAACGTACTACGTTTTATAGCGTTTAGAATACGGGAAGTGCGTTGTGAAGTGGTCAGACGGAATTACACATTGAGCGAGATTGTGTGATCACATTTGCGATGTACATCAACACTACGTTGCTTCTCAATCGACACTCACTTTCGGCCTACACGGAAGAAGTTACATTGTTACTGCATGTTGAATGCAGCGACTCACCCAGACACCCCAATCTAGATGTCGAAGGCAAGGCGTTGCAGGCGGAGGGCTGTGGTATGAACCACGCACTACGCTCGTCTTCGGCTCCTGGGTATCTTCTCTAAGGAACGCAAAAACGTTGGTCCTGATCCTTGATGTCGAAGTTAAAAGTTCCTGGTCTGAGATCGTGCAAGCGGTAGGGGATGTCATCAATGGAGTAGATTTGTAGCGGTTGATGAAGATGGTAAAGGCGAAATTAGCCTGGGGTTCAAACACACTTTGCGAAAATCCTGCATTGCATTACGACACAGACTGGAGAAGCAACTCAGTCTGGCGCTATTGTTCACTTTGGAGTTAAGTAACTAAGCACAGTAGATGTGGATCCTGATGCAGATCCGTCCAACCGCTCTGATATGCTCGCAGGATGCCGGCGTTGCGTTCTTTGACGTTATTGATCATGCGCTCGATGGCATCAGTAGCGTGCTCTTCCAGGCGCTCCTCGTGGGCGGCGTGTCCCTCATCCCGAATCTCATGCAGACGCTTCAGCCAGTACATCCATCGCCACGGCGTAAAACCAATTGGCGAACGCATTCCTAGCTCAGATTCAACAAAATTTTGACCACCCTTGCTAAGCGTGCTTGGGCAGTCGTTCCAGAAAGCGTCCGATAGCTGTATGAGGCAGTAGTTGGCCTCCTTGATCCATGCGCAAGCAGCTGGCAGCAAATCCGCAACAGTAAGGCTGCGGATGTCGCGAGATAGATCTTCCTCGTCTGGCGTCTCTGGGCTGCAAAGGGCTCGTGTCTCCTCAAATGTGGATCGAAACAGGACGAGAGCGATCTGACAGATCTTTTGGTTGGCCACGCGGGTTGACGCCAGCTTGGCCAAGAAGGAAGCCAAGTTGAGGCGATGAACACCGGACATGGGCGCGCAATTGGTGATCCAGAAATCCGTCATGTCCGTGGCCAGAAAGGGCAGATCATTCCACAGCGTGCCTTGCACTGTTCGTGCGATATCGATGCCGTAGTTTCCTGACACAGGCCTAGTTAGGGGGCCAAGTCCCTGGATGCGGACGATGTCCAGGACCAGGCGGTCTTGGTCAGCGCTTTGATGAGACGTCAGCCGACCAAGCTGATAGTAGATGTGCCATATGGAATGCAGGTAGCCTTCAAGAGAATCGACTGCGTCGCCCACAGCACAATACCGGTCACTGATGATCCAGGTTCGGTTGGTAAAGGCTCCGAGGCGAAGCTGCTCGATCTCCCCGCGGGCGATGCATTCACGGACGTTCTGCCGGTCGTGGGTGCTGTCGTCTAACTTTGTGATGTCCGATGGGCCTTTGGGAAACGGGCTTAGCAGTGTATCGCGGAAGGTTTCCATGCTGAGAGGGCTGTAGCGTAACTGAATTCGCCGAATAGATGCAGTAGAGAGTTTGAAAGGATAAGCGAAGAAGAAGGCAGGTAGACATGTGGTCCACGTCGATTTTTGTATTGTCGTCCTCCCAAATAGAGCTGGGAGTACTGCCCAGGTGACGTGTCACGTCACAACAGTGGTTTGTGAACCCTCTCCTGTAGGTAATGTTACGGCACAGTTGTAGACGCGCAGGATGTGCGGAGTGAGCTACCCAATGTGACCTTGGAAGTCGCGAGTTGGAGCCGGAATGGCGCCGAAGCTAGCTCAGCGCTAGGATTTCCGCTCTTCATGTGCAGTGCGCAGCCTCCAAATCGCCAATGATAAGTGGGGGTAACTGTAGGAGCGACGATTTTGTTGCTGGGGTTGTGGAATTAAGGTTTCGTGCACAATGAGGCTGGGGTGTGGGCACCGCCATCCAAGCGGAGATCGTCAGGCGCGCAGCCACGGTGGCAGTAACATGCCCAGCTACGAGTATCATCTGCCTCTCTGCGCCATTCATAGACGCCGGCACGGCACGGCACGGCACGGCATGCCAGGGCACAGAGTCATCCGGCCGGTCGCGGTAGCACTGGCATTCTATCCAAAACTGCGAGCAACTAGGGGCGCAGTTGTTGATTAAGCGCTCTTCTGCAGCTCGCTTGCGCGAGGACTACAAACCTCGCCTAGGATAGGATGCGCAGTCGGTGACGATGCACCAGCGGATTCAGCCGTTGTTCTTCGAGGATTTGAATTCCACGCGCTAGCCCAAACAAAGTGATCCCCATTTTGGTGTGGCGGGAGAGTTTCTGCGGCACAAGGCAATCCAGTGCCCACCGAGCTTTCCTGTTTATATCCCACCTCCACCCATATGCAGCTTGTATTCTCCGCGGCCTTCACGGTTGGCTGGTGTGGAGTGGGGGGCTTTTCGACGTCGCCTGCGGGCGGGGTTTTGCGGATGATAGATCGTTCGAGAGGTAGCTGTCGATGAGCGTGTGCACGGGGGACGATGTGCGACCTCGGAGGCGGTACGAGCAAGTGAGAATGGAGTGGATGCTGAGACGATGTTAATGAAGAATGCGCCTAGAGAGAACGAGACGACATACCATGCCATGAGACCGACACAGCGGCATGCAGCGCTCGAGTGTTGTCTGGGCAAGCCATCTGATCCAGAACGCTTTCCACGGCATGCAGAAGACACAGTCTGATCGCTCTCCTCCTATCAACATGTGTCGTCAAGCTCAGCCTGTTCAGCGCAGTGACAAAATGTATGTATGCCTCTGACCCTGAACATGATCAGGCCGCGTGGTGAGACGCGCCGACTTGCATTGTAAGTCTCAAGATACGCGATGCCGTCATTGGGCGCGTTGAACGTCTGCAGTTGCTTTTGAGGGCTCCTTCAGACTGCGGCAGAGTCCTGCTTGCCGAGGCAGCTCGTGGCCGGTGTCGTATTCGCGATACGACGTCGTTCGGCGCGGGGTGACTGCCGGGTGCATGGGTAGTGTCATTATGGCGTCTGAGTCGGTGGCCGGGTCGCAAGCCCGCTCGAAGGCTCGTATATGTCGGCGTTGCTTTCTCCGATCTAGAATGGTCGAAGCTCTGGTTATTAGCAGATGGTGGGTGAGTTCGCACGTTAGTTGTTGTCACGTATCAGCGGGTCGATGGGCCTCTTCAGAGACGTGCGGGCAAGAAACGATATCATCAGGTTTGGCACCAAGAATGGTCGCACGACAAAGAGCAGCATGCTTCGGATGCGACGACTACATGAAGGTGCGCGGCTACCTTGCGGCGGCAACGTCGGAGCTTCGGTGAGCCGATGTCCGACCGCAGGTGAGCGCCAAGCTATCGAGTCTCTATCCGGACTGGCATACGGACTCGATCTCGTCAGTTTGTACGAACCAGCCGCGACCTCAGCCTCAGCCACCCCTCTACAACCGCATCCTTGTTTGACCCAAGTTCTCTTCTCGACCGAAAGTTGCCCAGGGCTGAATGTCGGTATGCACAACCCAGCCCTTGCCAAACTCGCCCAAGGCTTCGACCTTCTCGTCTGCCCACCATCTCGGTTCCGGGAACATTCTCCCCCACAAATTGATCAGCCAGTAATAATCAGGCAATATCCACCAAGGGTAGTCATATTGCCGGCCCAGCGCGCGGAGAAATCGTAACGGAATCCCTGGTGGAGTCTTGTCCATCCCTTTGATGTTCGAAATCTTGCCATAGTATCGGTCTACGCAGGCAGGCGGGATGCGCGACGGAGCATACGGCTGCAGGTACATTCGCAAGGTCCAGGGGCATGCCTCCTGCAGTGCCGCAAGAGTAGTGTCTTGTGACCCCACTGTCTTTCCCAAGGCAGCGCTCCAGGCTCTGGAGGCGTCGTTGGTCAACGCCTGCAGCAAAGTCCTCTTTCCGACACAGGTATCCGCCAACAGGGCTCTTGCTTTTTTATATGTCGGGTCTCGCGCAAGGACAGAGTGCAGCGTACCGCCTGCCTGCCCATATTTTTCCCTTCTTGATTTGGGGTCCTCCCAATACGACTCGAAGCGCTCGAAAGCCTCTCGCATGAGCTCCCATGCCCGCAGGCCTGTCTCTGCGTCCGGCAGTCCGCGTGCCTGCCACATCCGCTCGTTCCACGAGCGGTTTGCTTCTCGCCAGTACTTACGTACCTGCACCAGCGGAGGAACCCATCGGTCGTCAAGAGGCTCCGGCATGCTCAGCAGAGTGTAGGCGTTCTTTGCGATGGGTGCTATCGCGGGCTGTGCAGCAGTCAAGCAGGAGTAAAGACCCCAGCCGATGCAGCCGATGCAGCCAACGCCGCCGACCACAGCTACTGCTGCTGCCACCTTCCGCCCGTGGCGTTTGACCAAATTTCCTATCCGTCTTCCCAGCTTATGTCTGCGCCGCTCCCCCGAAGGCCTCGCGCCCGATACACTGCGTGTGGCTTCGTGAATATCTCGAGAGGGTAAGCTTGGCTCGCTTCTCGTGCGGCGGCGGTATTTGGAGGATGGCCGAGCAGCTGGAGCATTTGCGCGGTGTACGATGCTGTCCAAGCAGAAGCGCTCCACTGGAATGGAGAAGTCAGTACTCGTTTGATCCGAGATTAGACGGGGGTATGGAGCCAGACGCACCGTTGCTGAGCCTCATGAATCGTCGCGTTTCGCTCATCACCTTGCCAGCCTCATCTCGCGTGACAACTGTCACCCAGGCTCTACTCGACGTTTGATGCGCCATTTCAAAAGATTGCTCGATAGATGTCTTCCGACTCGACAAGTTCAGAAGCTCGCTCCTCACGCCAATGTAACAACGGTCGATGGTTGCCAAAGTTCGCGTGGGGTTGAGAGAGCAAACAAACCTCGGAACGTTACACAAAGAAAAGCTTTATGCCGACACCCCAAAACTCAAAGCTCTTTAATCTTCCTCCTTCCCTTTGTTCCATCACGTTTCGACCTTCCTCGATCTCGACTGCCCGAACAAGTGCAGCCGCGCCAATCAAGTACAGCCAACGCGTCGCACGAAACATCGATCATGGACACGGGTCTACGCCCACGCGAGAGTCACACGTAAATAGAGACGACTACGACTCGGAAATGGGGGCTAATAGATACACAGGGCGAGGGGCAAGACGCCAAACTTTTCGCGACGTCGCGCGACCGGATGGTGCAGCAGGGTCCTCGTCTTGCTCATCTGCCTCTTGGGCGTGGTCCTTGCGGTTCTTGCACAGCCCATCTGGTCAATAGGCAAGCCGTCTTGTACTTGCCCTCTCATCGCATGCCCCGACGTATCTCTCCCTAGCGATGAATGCACCGATCCTGCGAGTTTCACAATGCTCAATATACGGAGCAGCCACATCCCGCCTCTGACAGTCCGACTGTCCATTGAGCTGCGCTCAGATGGTCCAGCCTTTGGTGCCAAAGCTATCGACAGGCGTCTTGGGCTTATCAACTCCCGCGCTTTGTCACTACACGACCTGACTCTCCACCACACCGCACAGTTTCATCGCCTCCAGACTACAACCATTACTGCTATGTCTGATACTTGCTCCAGGATTTGCCGCCCATACCGCTCCTGGAAGTTCTGGAAGAACCACAACATGTCCACGTTCCTATCGCCTGACGTGCATAACGCCCACCAAGACCAGGCCGCGTTGGATAATCTCCACAAGGCCGTACGCGACGCTGCACGGATCTACCACGACAATGTCGCCTCTAGTCTCGCTTCCGGTATTCGCCCTCTCAACGATTCACTCGGCAACGCAATCTTCGAAGCGTACCAAGCTTGGACAAAACCACTGCCGTCGGAAATGTGCCACGAGATCTTTGCAGCATCCTGTGATGCTACCGACTACTACAAAGAAAAACCTCAGATGACTTGGATGAATCAGTTATTTGAAGCTCTGAAGGGAGAGCAAGACGTAATGAGCATGTCCAAGCATGATCTGGATCATTACTTGGCAGCGGTCGACCCCCGGACATGGACCACCACACTTCCTGCGCACACCAAAGATATGGATGCAGAGGACAAGAAGCAATGGATATGGAAGGTCGGCAAGCAGGTTCGTCAAGGCGTCAGTATTGGGTCTGCCGACATGAAGCCCCATGTCGATAATGGCAACGACGTTCTGCCATGAGGCCTGATACACGTGCCCATGCGACCGACTTGAGACCGTTTCAAGTCTCCGGGACTAGCGTGTCTTCGGTTCTTGCTTGTCGAATGTCGAAGGATGGGTGTATGGCGGCATGTCACTTGCCATGGGCAATGTCTGTCTCATGTCGTCGAGCATTACTGTACGTATCTCAAACATGACACACAATGGAAGTTGTTGTCCGATATATCTCATCATTTTCGGACACATGCAGCAGTCATCCAGCACCACGGTCTTCGACTCATTCATGTTTCCAGCATGTGACAGGGTCCTCGACGTGACCTAAACAAAGGACAGCAAACCCGCTTGAGCAAGCGCAAGCTCGACATATAACAAAGCTCGATGCCTTCCTACTTACACTTGGACGTTTCCCGATATTGGATAATCCCCGCGTCTCCGAACATGGAAGCGTACATGACATGGACGTCCGACAACTTACGACGAGAGATCAACAGGCGCAACCTGAAGCCTACACCAATGCCCTCTAAGAAGGTCGATCGAGCGATTCTTTTGGTCGCTCACGATGAGCGAAAAGCCCAGGTAGGGGCGAGTGGGTTGATTGGAGCGGAAGAGGAGGAGGAGGATCCGGACGATGATGACGATGAATTCCTCGATGCGAATGAAGATGCCGGGTCGGATCATAAGAGCGAGGACGAGGTGGGGGCGGCAACATACTCAGCTGAAGACGGAGAAGTAAGCAATGACGACACGGAGCAAGACGCTGCTCTCACGTCATCCCCGCACCCAAGTCATGGCAAAAAGCGCAAGCAACCACAAGCAGGATTGGAAGACCGCACCACCAAACGTCAGCACTACAACGACCCGCCTACGGGTGCAATCCCCAAACCACCATCACCGTCTCCACCAAAATCACCGCCGCCATCACCGTCTCCACCAAAATCATCACCGCCATCACCGTCACGCCAGCAGCAAGACGCCGTCATCGCGCTAGACCAAGAGAACTGGACCGCTCGCGCCGAACGTGCCTTGGGCCCTGTTGACCGCTCTTTCACCAACCTCAATGCCTGGATAAACGATGTCGTTGGCTTAGGCAACCCTGCACCTAAGGACCCGACCCCAGGCCAGATTGTTAGTGAGGTGGCTGAAAATTTTGGACGCTGGGTCGGGCGGTGGGGTCGTGGGATGGATGCGAGAATAGGGCTGGTGAATAGAGAGGTCGAGGACATGGCAGATCACCAAGATGAGAAAGTTGAAGGAGATGGAGGGGCCGGCAATGGCAATGAGCTATGAGGCTGAGCGAAAGACGGATGGATCTTCTTTGGAATATGGTATGTATGAGAATTATGCTGCTATGGTCCATCGCTAATGTCCCGCGAGGGTACGTTGGCATACACGATTGACGTCAATTCCGGCTTTTGATCTTTCATACCATCTACTGCGCCATTCAATACACATGCCCGAAGTCGCATCCATCTTTCCAGCAATACGTCATTTCCCAATCTATCCCAGACGCCCATTTCCATTCCACACTGGCACGCATCTTCTCACATTAATCCTCCACACCCCCGTCTTTTCTACCATCATGACGACATCAAGTGAAGATGAACTCATCCTCGATGTCCTTCCCTTTGACTTTCCCCCACTGTCTCTGCTCACGCTTCTGATGCTTCGACTTGTCCGCCCCAGCCATCATCTCCAGCGCCTTCTCCAATACCTCAACCCGGAGCAACAACTCACGTATATCCTCGGCGTTCTGAAGACCGGATCGACGCACACTTTCCATTTGCGCAGCGAGGGTAGGGTCGTTGGGCAGAAGAGGAACTGCTGCTCCGTCGAGGACCCGGAGTTCGGGCTGAATGTAGCGTGTACGGGGTGACTTTCGGGTAGGGGTGGCGGCGGTACGTGGACGGGTTGGGGGCGAGATGCTGGTTCTTTCGGTTGATGGGATCGGATGCGACGAAGATTCTCCCATCTCCGGGCTCCGTACTCGGCTCACAGTCTTGCTGGCTGGTTTCTTGGCGGCGGACTGCTTACCGGGTTTTGTCGTAGGAGTTGGAGGTCGGGAGGATGGAGCAGCTGGTGGGCTACCCTTCTTGCCATCATTCGAAGGCGGAGGGAAAGATTTCTGGAGTGCGTTGCTGATGGCTTGGTTTGTCGGCTTCTTGCCTTTGGTTGAGGAAGATGCGACGGTGGTGGGCTTCGCAACCTTTGAAGGCGTGGTAGCAAGGGCTTCTCGGATTGCGTTCGGTTTAGCGGTATGAGCAGTGTCATCGACAACAGCTTTGAGCCGGTGGGAGACGGTGCCATACCGGGATGGGGTTGGACTTGGGAACTGGACTCGTTTGCGCGACGAAGGCTGAGGTGTGACCTCGTCTTCATCTCCAGAATCAAGCACTACGGGGCGCTTGGAGGCGAGGCGTCTAGTCATGACAGATTCGTTGGGCTTGACGGTATCCTTCTCTGGCTTTGGTGTAGAACGCTTCATGATTCCCTTGGGTTTTGGCGTGTCCACCGCTTCGAAGGCTAGTTCATCGTCGCTGCTGGTGTCGCTGATGATGGAGATACTTGTTGAGGGTTTGCGTCTCTTCTGCTCGGTTGTCGCCTTCTTCTTATTGCCGGGAGAAGACGGCATGAAGCCGGATGAGTTTGATGCTGCGACGGGCTTCTTGGAACTTGATGGTGTTGGCTTTCTGGTCGGGGTCTTGTAGTCGTTCTTTTGGTCGACATGCTTTGCGCAACGGTTGGGGGTAGTGTCCATCGCCTTTGACGAGCCGATATCCTCCATGCCAACAATCCGCGTCGCATGGTTCCCGCATGGCGTTCCGTTTTTGCAAGTTCCACGGCAATGATGAGTAGCCATGAGGGTCGCTCAGAGGAGGTGAACGTTGCAGTTCACTGGAGAGACGTCGAAACTTAGCTGGGCTGGAGCGGGCCTGTTTATATAGCACTTGGTAAGCATTACAGAATGCGAACATATGCATGCGACGTCGCTCTTCAGGTGTGTGCACGAAGGGGTCACGAGGAGATAGACACGACAGGACTGTGTGCAACACCGACTTCTCATGGATACGCCTCACGTCATGCTCGCACTCATGCATCTTCGTCTGGACTCATTAAGGTGCAATGATGCAATGAAGTCTGTGCTAGGTCTACGGGGATTATCCGCAAGGCATGAGCTACTCACGTGATATCAAGAACTTTTGTCGGCTGAATCGCATTTCGTCGTGTGGCGAAAGGAATACTTGACATTCTATACACTACTCGTAGCTATGATAAGGGCTTGCTACAGCTATCGCTCAATCTATCACGTGTCGACAGTGCTCTCAAGGCTCAGCTCCCCCATCAAATTGTCGCTGTTCCACTCCCTCCCCGCTTGCAAATTCTCTATCGCTCTCTTCACCAATACCAGATCACTCCGCCCATGAAGCATGGAGAGATACTTCCGCATACCCTCAAGACCCTTGAAAAGACGTGCAGAGTCTTCTTCGTGAACACTCTCTGCTGCTGCTCGCACAGCGTTCTGAGCTTGCAACGTGAAGAGATCAGTAGCAAGGTCCAGCGCGGAAGGAAGATCTCGCCCAAGGACGCCTGCACGAAGCGCAGATGGAAGGGTATGTCCCAAAGCATCAACAGGGAGTGCGAGCGAAGTATCTTCCGCAGGGCAAATAGGGGCATGATTTGTGAGGAGCTGGATATACTCGGCTTGCGACTCGACGAGTTCAAGATCCCACTCGATGGCTATATCGATCCGCTTGGGCATGAATTGCAACCGCGTTTCTCTCAAGGTATTGCGGCGTCTTTCACAGTGAAGCTCATGTGCCAGGTGCCGTCGATCAGATTCGGCAAAGAGAGCGTCAGCTTCCGCCATTACCCCGGAGATTGCTTCCCACGGGCGAAGCCATGAGCCATCATCTTCACAGAACTGCTCCGCTGGCGCTACATCAAGTAAGGAGATCCTGTTGCGACCACGTTGGACTGCTGCGTTGACCAGAAACTTCGTGTTGACGGTCCGTTCGTGGGCTAGCTGGGCTTCTAGGTCTCCGATCATGTGAAGTTCAATCTGGCTCTCAACACGACGAGCATCTTCGATCTGGACGAGTAGGAAATCGATCTCTTCGACGCCACTCTGACTAGATTCGGGGCGGGTGAAAGCTACTTGCTGCTCGAGAAGCTCAAACCGCTCGAGCACAGCCATATGATGTTGTTCCATCATTCGGACAACTTCTGGTGAGAGAGACTGAGCACCAGTGGACTGAGCAAGCTGATCTTTTGGCGCATCCAAAGTCATAACATTCGATTCCTCAACAAGGCTGTCGCCCCTGGCCAGCTGACTGTGAATCTGCTCCACCATTGTTAAGATCTTGTCGGATACCTCACTTCGAGCCAGTCCTGATGCTTGCTCAGTGGCATCTTCCGAGGTTGGTATCCAATGAGTTTCGAGTCTCTCCACTGTCTTTTCGATCATGCCAAGGGTCTGGTAGAGGGTGCGTTCATCTGCCGGCGGATCTCCAAGAGCCGATCCAGGGTTTAGCTGGCCGTAGATTCCCTGTATCATGGTCATCATAGTACTTGGGTTGACCCCCTGACTAGACACGGTAGGAAGAGAACTGTCGTGGATGTCTTGCAGTTGTTGTGTCGAGGTTTCCTGGCCTTTCTGGACCAGCCTCAGTTCTTGTGCCAACATGGATGAGTTGGACAAAAGGCCGGCCTGAATTTGACTTCCTTGATGCTGAACGGTTGCCTCGACCCTTTGCAGCTCACCCCGTAGTCCTTTTAGGCGAGATCTTACATCCATGAACTGAACGTTCTGACGCTTCTGGTTCTTTCGTAACCGCGACTGGATATGGCCACTTGCCGCCTTGATCGAAGTGTCGAGTTTGTTGGTCTGCGCCATGCGTACATCCGATTGGTTCTGGGACTGGGTCGAGATGTGTGCATACAGACTGGTGAGATTCTGGTTAGCTGGCACGACTTGATCACGTAACCACGCACAGTTCTCTCGAACCTGCGTGCTGATCTGGGATTGGAAGTCGCGTATCTGGCCATGGATCTCGGTGGTTGCCGTTTCGACTTTAGTCTCCAATTTTGATGCAGCGCGCGTGACTGAGTCGTCTGTCTTTTGGAACAACCAGCCACCGGTAGACTGAAGCTGCATCTGCAAATTACTAACATGGCTGTGAATGTCTTCGACGGCTTCCAAGCTGGTCATTCGACGTTTCTTTCTCGGTTCCACCTCGTGAGTGTCATGTCTTGCTCGTCGCAGGCCTACAGGTGCTACCATTGGCTCTCGGGTGATAACGTTGACATCTTCAGCTTCTTGCCGACTGGGTTGGCCAGTAACGTTAACGTCGCATGACTGCATAGGGTCAGCTCTGTCGACTGACTGCGCCTTTGTTCGTCGAGTATTGTAGTCGTCAATTCCAATGTGAGGATCAGCATCGGATGTCTGTGAAGGCCTAGACAGCGTCGAATCACAGTGTTCTTCGGTAATCGGATGGTCGGTCGACTTGGCGCTACCTTTCGGTGATCTGACCCGCTCCTCCATGGAAGACCAGGCAGACGAAGAACGGGCGAATTTTGGCTGCTTCGTAACGTGGGAAGGACCTGACGTCGCCTGGCTTGGAATTGACTTCTTTTGCGCGTCTCTTCCATGCGGGAAGTCATCGTCCATTGTTGGAAACGCACCAGGAACGGCCAGAGATGCGGTGACCGACGAATATGGACCCTTTTGGTTGACCATTTCTGGACATTCGGGGCATTTCGATCCGGCCCGCTCTGGGTCGATAGTGACAGTGGCGGACGATGGCTTGGTCACAGAACATTTCGAAGTGCTGGCTTGTGTGGGTGTGTTGCGCCTTTGGGTTATACGAGAGCTCGATTGGCGTTGTTCTTGCTGAGCAATCTTGTACGGATGAACTGTTTCGTTGGACCGCGCGTTGATCTCAGGAGCAGTAGCAATACATGATGTTGGCGTGCGAACAGAGGGGCGAAGTATACTCTTGGGCAGACATGATGATCCAGCCACTACGGCATGAATGTCTTCGAGAGCCGATCGTGTTTGGGGTGATTGACGCTTGGTGTTTTCTTTGTCGTTATCATGCTGCCGAACTTTGATCCCTGATATAATCCGATGAAGTTCGGGCCACGGTCGAAGATCGTCCACAGTGTTCATGAGCTGGCGAATGTAGTTTGAGTCGGATTGATAGATCTGGTCCAGCGTTTGGTTCTTGTAGGGACCGAATGGGATAACGCAGTCCTTAGGACGTAATTGTCGTGTGCTCTCCATCGCTGGTCGGGAGAAGTGAACCTTGTACGCGAATGCGCAAAGCGCGTACATCCAGAAGATTTGTAGGACTTGAAAAGGGCTGTAAAAACCTGCGTCATCCTCGCAGGAAACGAATGTATCTGATATGAGTCGAGGCCCAAGCGCGCTCTGTCTCACCACAGCACACAACCTTCACAGATGCACGCATATCGCCACGTGACTCGTCTTTCTTCCGTTGCGTGAACAGATCCATCGCAGCCGATATATGCGCAATGTCTCGGATTTGCTGCGCAGCGACGCAAATTTCCTGATCACCCGCTTCCTGTTGACGGTATGACAAAGATCATGGTTCGCAAGACGGTCCGGCAGACCATGTCCCAGCTTTGATCACGCACCCCATCACAAACCTCGTCCACAAAAGCGTTTCCACGGATTCCAGGCCGCAGCGAAATCGGCTTCATGTCTTGCGCCAGCTGTTCCACGAGATGGCTCTTCAGGAGTTGCGTCCATGGAATGCCTTCCTCCGTCACCAAAGCCCGTCCAGCTCTTCTTCCATCCGGAGCTGCCCATCTTTGTACAGCCTTCACCACCTTATCTCAACATCCTCTATCTGCCCACACGACATTCACGATGACTGAATGCCCCAATGGAATAATGGAAGGGATGGGAAAGAATTCGATAGGCTGCAACCCGCATACCTCGAACGACTTGGAAGCGGATCCGACTATGGGTGCACCGTTTGACATCATCACTCCGAAGGACACGGCCGAAGTTCACAGCTTTATGAATGAACATGGGGTTCTCGACACCTTCTCGCAACTAGTGGAACTAGCTTCTGGCGAATCATCGTCCACAGGCGACCAGTCCTTCCTTTCCGATCTAGACAGAACTGGATACTCCACGAACGCGGATACAAGCATAGCCGGCTGTGGTGGCCCCATCATATCACCATTCGAACATTGCCACCAATCAGGAGAAGACGTGCAGAACACGCTATCTATCGATCAACAAATATACCCGAATGACCTCATGGAGCTAAATCTCAGCTCCACGGTCGAAGACTTGAGCATGGCTATTTGCCGAAGAATGCCGTCTAACAACCCGGATGTGGACGACCAAGCCACTTCATTTCTACTCGATAATACTCCAAGTGGTGTTAAAATCAGAGTTGAGCAATTCTTCGAAATGTTCGCTCTGGATGTAAGTTTGCATGTCTTGCAGTGAATGATACCCGCTGATCCACCTAGGACGTGTTCAATCTCAAACATCTCGACTCGAACGACGAGTGGAACCCACACACGGTCCAGATCGTGACAGCCTTGATGCCATTCGTGCTTCCAACGTGCGACCAAGGACCAAAGCGAAAGCGTGGCAGCAATGATGACGTTACGTCCCGACCTTCAAAGAAGAGAGACAAGAAGTCAATTGAATGGTGGAGAAGGTGGTCGAAGCTGACGCGCGAAGACATCGCACTCGACTCCGAGCAAGTAACTGTTGTGAACATGGGTCTAGGCGTCCTGCGAGACACCGGCGCTCTGGGTAAGCGAAACAAAGGTACTACCTTTATGGACGTCTACGCCGCGCATGTTGGCAATATGCTCGCTACAGAGCGTGTTACTGCGCTGACCAGCGTCCAATATGTGGTATACGCCATCTTTTTCCATATAGCCTCTACGATGGACCCTGCCAACTGGGTAGCGAAGGGTAACGCTGGTCAAGTAAGGGGGAAGTTCTGTCCCTCTGCGGTACGACGCTTGTTCTCCCATTGTGGCGGTTATGTGCCTGGTGGTATGACGCCGGCTGTTTTCGAAGAGAAGTTACGCGGTTGGCAAGATCATGGGAGAAAGTACGAGTTCATCGGTGTGCACCTTGGCCTTGGAAGCATTGTGCATCTGGGATCGGTATTACACCACACGCAGCTCAAGACGATGACGAAGGGTGGCGAGCAAGCAGTCGATGGTATCAAATCGAGCGAGGTGGCCTTCCGTCATCTGCGGAAACTGGGATTACCGGAACTAGCGAAACAGTCAGGTGCTGATGCGCTGATGCATGATCTCCTCTGGGAGATCTTTGGGAGCTTCCTCGACTTCCCGAAGCGGGTGGGTGATTCGCAGTTTCCCGCATTCGTCGAACACGCCCCAGCGCAGCTAAGTGCAAGCATCGTCAGTGACAGCGGCAGCGATGATGGCCAATGTGATTGAGGGTCGGCGATCAAAGTGCGCGGAGAGAATTCTTGGGCGATGTTATAGGGGCATGAGGGGTATGTCTGCGAGGGAGCGAAAAGACGGAGGGGCGAGAAGACCGTCGGCAGTATTGAAGTACTCAAAACACCAAGTCGTGGCACCTAGAGGCGAAGATGTCTTTCCTCCCCAGGACCCTGAGGCATTGTTTCGGTACTGTGGAGAATGTTCTCGACGTCCTCGAAACGTTCACTTGTGTGTCCAAGCAAGCGTCATAAACGCCAGCAAACTTCTCTTTGTTCACGACCCCATATTCATCGCCTGAAAGTCGCATTCTTCCCGGCCATACTTCCACTTCTTCTTTCAACTCCCCTGAAAAATAGCAACTTTCGTCAATAAAAGAAGCCAGCCAATAGGACTTAGCAGACATCTGTCTAGCATGTTGGCATCCATACTTGGAAATGTCGGGAGCAAGGCCGCCATAGGCTCGGCCGTAGCTATAGCCGGAGGTTGGTGGGCGTATACGTCATCTGGCCGTCTTCGGGGATTCCTACGGGCCCTCTTACGAACGCGCTACGCCAAACTCGCAGTTATCGTGGTGATTGTTCTAGTCGTGTTATGCTGCTCGGCTGATCCAGTCTCGAACCGCACCACGTCGCCGTCTCAGCCACGCGCCCCAATCAATCTGCATGATCGGTATCCCCGGTACAGACCTTACTGGGTGCCAGAGAAGTATTCCGACGAACATGACGAACCTGACAAAACCAATGCGACCAATGCAACCAATGCAACCGTCAAACACAACGAGCGCGACGATACTGAAAGGGAGTAAATTGCGTAAACGTATGTTCCAACAGAAAAGGCAGGATGCGAGAAGAAAGTTAACAAGATGCGCGCCTGGTAGGAGGTTGCGCGATCTTACTCGGGCAGTAAGGGCATAAAGAGGAGATAGGAAACCACTGAAGCTCGTATGTAGTATAGCAGGTAGCAAAAATACAGTTCAGAAGCGTTTTTGCCCAGGTAATGTCGCGTATATTGCTGGAAAGAAGATATATGCGGAACGCAATCGTTGGCGAAGACTAATTCCTGCTTCACACGCAAGTTGATGTGCTGTGAACAAAATGAGCAGTAAGGCCTCTAGAATCTCGGCATCTATCGCCATGTTTGTCATCATAGAGACGAGCCTGGGCTGCACGTGTCTGTGTTGTAGCGTCATTCGTTGCCACCGTGGTCACGAAGATCGTCACAAACGAATCGCCATTCCTGCCATACGGAGGGGAGGTGGCGAGATAGACGTTTTTTTCGACGGGCGATTCCGTATGCGATCATTGGGTATTTTGTTCGTGGTTTGAGGGATGTGTGTCGAGAGCAAATTTGGAGGAAGCTGAGCTCGACGCCACCTGCAAGCTAAAGCTGTCTGGTTCGGGGATAGCGCAGGGGCTGCCCCTCGATATCACGTGTCCCCGGCGATTCTCGAGGTCCCGAGGTTTGTCCTCACCAACCTTAACACTACGCCCAACACCGCTCTCCGACCAGCCCCTTCCTAACGACAATATCACTGGCTTGAGTTCGCCATCAGCGATGACTCAAGTTCTTATGAAGTCTGCCATGTTTGACGTGGCAGAGGAGAGCGAGGTGGTTGTCTACTTTCGATGAGGGTCGCGTTCATCCAGATCGGCAAACTCTACGCCGCGCAAGCCATGCCTCTTAGGGGCACCGCGACCCTCGGCATCCAGATTCACTCGCTGCGCAATGAATGGTTGAGAACATTACGGATTCGACGAAGATGAACTTTCTCAGTCTTCCAGGATATCGCGCCCGAACGCCGTTGGTATCGCGATCCGCCTGCATGGACCAGTAGCTCCACGTCAACCTAGGAAAGTACTGAACAGGTCTGGAGCCTACATCGACGTTAGGCTACCTACTTTGCAGGTCTCTACGTTAATGTAGGCTGCAGACCTGTTCTGCTTTTTTCTTGTATGAGGTGGTTCCGCGGGAGACCTTGATGGCGCGACACCCGCGAATTGCAACGCCGTCTTGAGTTGCAGGCCGCGCCAACGACCGATGTCGCTGAAGAACACAAGTCTTGCCACCACTGCGCATTAAATTTAGGCACAATGTCAGTTGAACTGACGCTTATCGCTCAAATTAAACTTCATCGTTTCACAATACGAACATCGCGGCTTCCGAATACATGCGCCACTATCGAGCCTACCAGAAAATAACTACTACCTAAGAGGTTTTTCCAGCTGACTTTTCTACTGCCCGAATCTCACTCTCAGTCTCTGCCTATCCACGTCAAACCTTGTCTTCCACCGTAACCGCTACCATATTCTCCTACTCCAGGTGGCATCGGCGGCAAAGAGCCTCCCATGCCGAGCCAGCCTACCGAACCCTCTTGGAACCACATGAACTGCCTTGCCAACTTTTTTCCATAGGCCCTCTTCTCCTCGTCCGTCATGGCATCCGCAGCGTCATGCAGTCGTTCGAACAACTCTTCGATATATACTGCGCGAGCAACCTCCGACATACCAGACATCCCTTCGCTACGCTCTCGTACAAAGATGACACCGAATCTTGCCAGCTCACCGCGCAACCTGGTGATCCAAGTCTCACGGTCAGAGGGCTTCATGTCCGCTGGTATGGGCACGCCACGGAGGTACCAGTGAGGACAATTGAACGAGGCGCCATTACGGCCGAAGAAGTAGCCAAGAACGAGGACTAGGCCGAAGAGTAGGGTGTTTTGGATGCCAAGGTAGAGACCGACAGTAGTCGCCAGAAGACTGAACAAGCCAAAGAGAGTATTGGGGTGCATGAGCCACCACAGGCTATCGATAAGGCGGAGATAATCCATGGCTGAAGTCAAGTCTGAATGGATGACCAAGGACGCGGGACGGAGGCTTCGACGTATAAGAGGCAGGATTCTGCAACCGGAGGTGTGAAATTCCGTTCAGAGATCGTTCGCAAGGTAGCAGGGTTGATGCCGTCCTAGTTCAAGAGAAACAACCATGCTTTATGTTCTTGTAGGTCGTGTAGAAAGCGCCCACGATGGAAGCAGTGGAGCTCTCGGACGACGCTCACAGCAAAGAAAAATTCGCATCCGGCAAAATCGACGAGGCCGCGAGCCTTTATGTTTCACATTTACGTCGCAGCGAAGCAAATTTTCTAATGTCACGCGTGCCTCTCAGACGACCCTTCTGCTTTCATTCAGTGCGACAACATGTAATGCGTAACTACACGATACTTGAAGCTTTGTTTGACAGACCAAGCTCCTGCTTTCTTTCAGCGTGACTATATATTCCCGGGTCGAGGCACCCACGTCGCACTAATCCAATATTCTATTTCGTGATCATCAACTATACCACATCCATCACATTAGTCTGAAACAAAGATACCATCCCTTTCGTTGCGCGCACCGCCTCCACCAAAAATATGGCATCATCAGGTTCCAAATCTTTCCAGGACCTCCAAAAGGAATTCCTGGAAAGCGAAGCCAGACGTCCCGCGAACGACACCCTTCATTATTATCGGCAACAAAACCAAGCCATCACTACACGCCTGAGCCAGGCTCTCGACAAGTTGAGCGAGTACGACGAGCGCATTAAGGAGGGCCAAGCCAAAGAGCTCGAGCTCATTGATGCCAACGGGCGCATCCAGTTGCTGGAAGAAAACTTCAAAGAGGTCATTCGTCACATCGATCCGATGGTCAGGTGGGAGTCGATGAATAAGGCTGTGCAGGACTTCGTAACTGGGGTTCTTCGCGACAACCCGTCAGCCGACGACGGACACGCAGCCGCGAGTCGTCGTGATCCAGATCTGGGACGATTCGTCCGCGTCATGTTGACCAAGACTTCGGAATACGAGCATCTTCTTGAACAACAAAATGTCGAGATCGCGAATTTGAAGCTGCAGCACGGTCGAGTCAAGCCCAGGACCACGGAAATCATCGAAACCAGGGACTACAAAGACGCATTTGATCGAATGCACAACATGGGCTTCGTGATGCAATCTGTATTCGAGTACGCCTACAAGGGCTTCCACCACCGAGAAAACGTCAGTCCGGAGGAAGAAAACTACATGAAATATCTCTGCACACTGTACGCGCGTATCGCACAGGTCATAGAGTTGGGCTGGAAAGATGACAAAAAGAAGAACCTGGGAGAACGCCCTTTGCGATCCGACTTTCACACCAACCATATTGAGTTCAACGGAGGACGGTATGTATTTGACGACGGTGATCGGGGTAGCGCAGGAGGTAAAGGACGATGAAAGATGCGTAGACACTTGGAAGAACCCGCATGGTATCACGGCAGGTCTGGAGGAATTGATGAAGGCCGCGCAGCTGTAGGGCGACTTGAAGGAGGAGAAGACGAGGTCGTGCATGTGAGATGATCGCGGGATTGAGTCGTTGGAGGGACCGTTCGTAGTTGATCTGGAAGCCGTAGTTGAATGAGAAGAGCACTCGTGCTACTCCCATGCTCCAACCGAAAGTTGCTTCAACGCAAGGTACCAGTTGTCCGCTTGCGTCTTGGAGGCTGCCGTTATGTAGACCCTGTGAAAGGAGTCTTTAGCCGGCGATTTATGTAGTAAGGCCACAACGCAATCCGACTGCCATGATACGAGCATGTCTTTCAACAATAGCTGTGAGGGTATAGTCTTCCCTCGTTCGTCATCATCCTCCACTCGCAAGACCAGTCGCTGGTGTGATGCGTCCAGTGAGGCGAGCACTTGAATCGATAGAGCGCGGTCGACAACCGGTGACTTCGAAGCATACAAGCGATGATGAGATGGCGATGCCGATAGTATCGGAAGAAGAGTCTTTGGGTCGGTATGACGTTCCATCAGGTCAACTGGGCGCGGCAACTCTGCGCAGGCCTGCCAGATTATCGATTGACTGCGAGCTATAGGTAGCCAGTCTGGTGGATCGTCTAATATCTGCCTGTGCGAAGAGGGTTTCAGTGTGATGGTAGGATCGATTGCTTGAACGGCTAATGGTGGTATGGCTTCCTTCAAGTGCTTTAGAAATCCAGCGGTTGTTTGCGCGGTCATAATCACAACACGATGGCAGCAATAAGTGGGTGGTATGCAGATTTTATATGAAGTGTGAACTGTGAACTGTGTAGATAGCTCAACACTAGGCAGATGGCGGGAAGAAGCGTGACCAGTGTCGCCCTTCAACGTTGGGATGGTTTTGAGGCGGCGGAGGTAGCTGTGCGGTGTGAGCACGCTAAGCCGGTAGTGGCTAGACACCTGTAGGGACCAATACCGGCTGTGAGCGTCACGACACGTAACAAAGGCCCTCTCAATTGGATGCAAGACCAGCTACTTACAACGAGGAAACAGCTATTAAAGCGCTCTCGTTCCTGACCGTGATTATGGCATTTCCATGTGCTTTTCGACATGGCCCTCTCCCGAGCCGACGCGTTCAGAGTTGCCAGGAGGGCCACGCAGCTCACGTGTGACGCGATTGAAGATGAGCTCTGTCGACGCGACGTGCTTGGAAAAGATTTGCAAGATCAGTTGGAGGGTCTCGAAAGACGTAAAAAAGAGTTGGAACGTAGGGTTGAAGAGAGCAATGCACATATCATGAGACTGGAAGAGGACAACCGACAGCTAGGGCATGAGCTCGGCGAATTACCTATCCAACTCGACGCAGCCAGAAAAGACGCCACTACCGAGATGAACGAGTCTTTGAAGAAAGCCCGCCAGGCACTCTTCCGTCACGTCAATCCGGTGCTGCTTTACTGCCGCGTGCGGCCCAAATTGCCCGCCCAAGGAGTCGCCAGCAAAGCACCGCCGCAGCCCATCTCGAAATGGACGTGGAACGACTTCTCTATCATCAACGGAACCGGCGAAGCCTACACCTTCTGGCGTGTCTTTGGTCCCCATTGCCCTACTTCCAACGTCTTCGATGAACTCGAACCGATGATCCAGACCGCTTTACACGGACAGCACATCATGCTCATCACTTATGGCGAAACGCAATCTGGCAAAACCCACACTACCATAGAGCCCGACGCAGCTGATCCCTCACTCCTCGATCGCTTTGCTACTCTCGCTTTCCCCCAATTCCAGATCCATGTCTCTTTCGTGGAGGTGTGCTGCAACACGCCCCATGATCTACTGAAACGTGAGGAAGGCAAGCTTGTCGTAGGAAACAGCGAGTCCTCGCGGGCCGATATATTTCTGTATTCCAGCACGGGCCTCTACTTCCGCTACCAAGGAAAAGGCGGCGGGTACATGACACCCACGGTGTGCGACTCCTCCGAAGAACTCAAGAAGCTACGAAGTGAATCTATCCGGCGCCGCGCCAAACACCATGACAAACCTACGTCTTCTCGTGGCCCTTCCTGGCTCGAGCTTCGGGTACACGATCGCAACGACGGCACGCTTAGGGGCATCCTTACCATCGTCGACCTCATGGGCGCGGAAGACTCTGCCAACCAGCTGGGTAGACACAAGAAAGAAGCAGAGACGGGTCGAACGGTCAACTACAAGGTGTCAGAGTATCTCAAGAGTCTGCGCGACCAGCATCGAGTTGCCCGACCCTCCACACTACCTGACCGTACTCCCACACGGAGAAACAACGCTCATCGTGAGCATCCCGACAACTTCATGCGTATTCTGATCCCCAGTTTCGAGGGTCAAATACTCGACTCGCCAGACCTGCCGCGCGTCGCTGTTCTGGCGCATATATACGAAGCTGCAGAACATGAGAAGCAAAATCAGACCAGCATGGACGTGATGGAGGAATGGCGGACCAACCTGTTGGATGATAGGAGGAGAGGTGGAACGCATGAAGCATGCAACGAATGCGAAGCAAAAGATAGAGAGAATGCGCTTTTGAAGCAACAGATGTATGAGTTGGAAGTCGAAAGAGAATCTTGCAGCGAGCTGGAGGATGTGCCGCGCGATGTGAAGGAAGAGAAGTCTCTGAGGGAACGCTTCACCGAGCAAGCGAAGTAGATATGAGTCCATCGCCGCCTTTTCCGCATGTATGACAACATGAACCCCATGTCGTGTTCATGCTCCTTTGCAGCCGTCTGGTGTTGTAGTAGTCTGGAAATTCTCGACAGGAGGCCAGTCCTCAGATCATGTGATTCGATCGACGTTCGATGATTCACTTGCTCAAGGTGCACTAATGAGTCAGAATGTTCACCACCAAACTTCCTATGCCTACAACCTTATTTTGTATGTAAACAGTGATGAGAGCCCTGCAAGCACAGTGGAGAAGGGCGGTATCTACAAAAGCTAACGTAATGCTTCCAGCCAGAACTCAAGACAACATCTCTCGAATACACACAACCAACTTGATCGTACCAAGGACCAGAAAAGCACGATGAACCAAACAAACTATACATCCCTAGGGAGCCAGGTGCTCCACGAGGCTCACGAGCAGGGCAGGCAGTTCGCATTACTCATTGACGTTCTTCTTTTGCTCAACATGCTATGTTGTACTTTACACCACACATCACGAACCCTCTCTTACTTCAGGATATCCCTACATGAATATCTCATACAAACTGCTAGAGGCCTGAATGACTGGATCAATAAAAAGACAGGACTAGACAAACCAGCGGAGGGTTATAAGAAATACTCGGGGATCGAAGGGTTGGCGCTGGACATCTGCAAGGGTGTGGAAGTTCTGGCGCACATGAGCAATTTTTGTTTTGTTGTTGCCGGTATTGCCTTGGGGCTTGGCATCGACGTCGACCGCGGTACTGTACGCATGTGCATACTGTGTAGCTGCATGGCTATTATGGTCTACGCAATGGTCGAAGCATCCGTGTTGCGTCGTCTCAATCTCCCGGAAGAGATACGCATTGAAGGAAGTAGGATCGAGCGCTCCATGCTTTTTCCAGCGCTTCGGCTAGACGAGCATCCAACCCATCCACAGGATGATACTTCTTCCACCACAACTTCCAAATCACAAGCCGAGACGAAAGAGAAGACGGAAGCGCGATGGATACCTGTAGAAGCGGACTTCGGCACAGCTTGGGGCAGACGTTCTAGAGGATCGCAATGATTCAGAACCGGGCGTTACGTCAAGGAAAGTGCTGAAGTTTCTCTCATGCCCGTGTAGCGGATCATGGACCAGAACGATGACGGAGAAATCGCGTAGTAGATCTACGCTATCTTACTCATCGGCAGCTCTTCGTGATCTGTTATCGAGTTTGTCCGCTGTTGAGGCCATACACGACGTTTGTCGTTCCGAATTTCCGGAAGGGTGTTATACCGCACAACCTACATTCACGTAGCATTCTCAATTAGTATAGCGTCAAATCAAATTACCTACTGCAATAGTTTTCCTTGATCGTAATCGTAAGCCATGTGACTTCTGGTCGTAATTGATCTGTCAGATATTGACAACCTCGGGATGTTGAAGGGTTGCCAAGCTTCCCGGGTTCAGTCATGTGCGCCGCACCATGCCCATGGCGGCGATGGGAGTATCGCAGTCGGCGTTGATAGCTATGCCAGTGAATTTCCAGGCAGCAGTGTGCTGGAACAATGTGGGCCGTGGTCGCTTCCTTCGTCACAGAAACTGGCGAGCGCAAATCACGTGGGGAGTCTTGGCACGATCAGTCGAGCTTGTGCAACCTGAACTCCACCCTTCGCTCCCACCACGGTCGCATGCAATCTCTACTGTCACAACTCTTTCGAAAACACTCACGATGCCCCCAAAGAAGAACGCTGGGCTTCAACGGCACACTGCCGACATTGATGTCACCGCCGTCCCGGCGCGAAGGCAGCGCGGGCGACCACGTAAAATCATGGAGGATGCGCCCATAGCTTCGCCCAGCTCTCATCTACCCAAGCGACGTGGGCGTCCGACCAAAGTCATGTCAGTCGAGCAATCGCCTGCTGCAGTCCCTGCAGTCCCGGAGAAGCGTGATCGACCCCAAGAGAAGGCCCAAGACGACTCGTCAATCATCTTGTTAGGCTACTCCAGGCCACCAAATCCACAGATGCAACCGGCAGAGAGCGCCCCAGAGAAACATAGTAGAGGTTTACCAGTCATTCCAGCCCCCGCGGTTCCCAATAAGCGAGGCCGACCGCCGAAAGTTGCGCCAGGATCGGAAGCTTCACCAGCTGATTCGACTCCCCTGATACCGCGAAAACGAGGTCGTCCGCGGAAAGCCATCACCGAGAAGGAAGCCGCTGCTCCAGCCATTGCAATCGCGACGATACCAAAGAAGCGCGGTCGCCCTCCAAATGCCGCTCGGGTTGAAGAATTTGGGATAACCGCGGCCGTTCCAGTATCCATGGGCGCAAAGAAGAAAGGCCGGTCGCAGAAGCTCGTCCCAGCAAGTGAACAACCTCCACCAGTCGCGCTACCTAGGAAGCGCGGGCGGCCGCGCAAGGTACCCATGCAAACTGAGCAGCCGGTCGATCCAATACGGGATTTAGATCCGGTAGCAGGGAAGCCTACTAATAGGAGTGCAGCATCTTCCATGATCATTGTCGATCCATTCTCTATCAGCAAGGATGGGCGACCTGCGAAGCGCAGGAGAATGCATCATGGGCAGAGACCACGCGCTGTCGAGTCTGTTCCCGAAGACGAGCGGCCAAGCTGGGGTACCAGATTTGTTGATGAACTTGGAGAGCATGCTAAGATAAGCGATCAACGCGGTTCGCCGTCACGGAAGGATACCGATACGGGAGGTGATGAGGTGCAGGCGGATGTGGAGGTCGATGAAGATCTCGTAATGGGCGAAGATCAAGTCGTGAATGTTCCCGGGGGCATTCGTGCGGAGTTTGAGGACAGCGAGGACGAGACGTATCATACTCCAAAGTCGAGTGGAGTGAACCCTCGACACTACCATGAAGACTCCGTCGTCAGCTTCTTCGATCCGGACGTTGTAAACGATGGAAGCTCACAGGCCGTGATCTATGAGGATGTTGATATGGGCGCCATCGATGTTGCCGAGCAGGACGTCGATGGGATGCGACTCGCAGAAGAGGCGGGGAAGTTGTCGCAAGAAGAGGTCGTTAACCCGAGAGGCGTCCGTCGCGACCATTGGCCAAACAAAATCGAATGCGAGAAGCGTCCCATTTCCACCCCGCAAAGATCCCGCGAAATTCCAGAGACTCAGGAAGAACAGATGTCGCCCAGAAACTACCACCAGCTTGCGGAGGTCAGCCAAACTGTGCCAGATACAGCGCGAACAGCGCAAACCGCCACGACCAGCGTCCAAGCGAATTCAATGCCCTCACAAACCTTGCTAAACGACATCGACCGCCAGACTGCCTTTTTGTCAGTCCCAACGGCACCGCTCCATCCAGTATACTTAAGATCTCCGCAGTACCTCCAGATCGCCGTACCAGACATCGATGCCGCAGCTCATCGGGGGACGCTGATCGGGCCTTTGGTTGTTCAGCACGACGAGTATCGATATCGCATTACAGTGCATGTAGTGCGAGAGAAGAGACCTGATATCGCGTAGTCGTGGCATGGTAGAAGGGGTGCTTGTGGTTCAGAGAGGGGGACAATGGTGCGAGTGAATATGACGGGCTAGTTGCGGGACTGGCGTTGAGGGTTTCGGGTCGCGGAGGAGGAGTGGATCCTTAGTATCGAAGACAAAGTCGAAAGGGTTGGGGAAAGGTCAATCGGGATATCGTATTCGGCCGCTGGAAGTGGTATATCGTATGTCGTACGCTCTTCGTTTAGAAAAAAGAGGCCTATAAAACACGAGATAATGGGTGCGTCCAATGTCCTCTCTTATTGCATATGTGAAGGATGAAGTGACTGTGGGTGAAGAGAACTTGTCTTTGGGTACCTTAAGAAAGGAGCGAGATATCCTGAAACCCGGAGGTTTCCACCAAAGAACTCCTGCACTCACTCGCCATTGCACCGAAGTATGAGACAGAAGACCATGGTATCAGAAGAGGAACATCCAGCCTGCGGCGGTGTCCCGCGACCACATACACTCCGGCGTGCCAACTCCTGTCTCCTCGATGCGCCTCACCGTCATGTGCCTACATACTCAGTCTTGATGGGCCTCAGTATTAAAGGTACGGCGTCATGATGCTCGGCGTATCGATCGCGCGTTGTCGGTCGTGTTCGTGGTCCTCGGCGATGGGTTCGAGCTGCGCTGCATGCAAGTATTGGAAGAGTGTGCTGATAGAACTGTCAGCATGGATCGTCTGATAATGTGCGAGAATTTACTCATGGAATGGGGGGAACCTCGAATATTGCTAGCATCTTTCGAGCCAAAGACTCATGCTGAAGTCTGAACAGCGGGAGGTGCACGCGCCCAAGGATGGTGTATTGTGCGGCTGTCTCCAGTTGTGCCAACACCACCAGATCATGCAATGTCTGGATTCTGCGCGACTGGAGTTAATCGCTCGTTTGTCTTCCATCTCGTCGCACCCATGGTGTTGTATTAGCACATCTCCTTGCTGTATGCACCCCTCTTCATCGGCGCATCTCCATGTCCAAACCAACAAGTGTCTTGTGCCATCCAAAAGCTCTTGCGCCCCTCATCGTATGACTTCGCTCGCGATTCCAGGCAACCGACAACTTCGAACATGCTGCCTCTCGTGTTCCACCACCAGCTGCAATCGAAGAAGTATACACCGGGGCATTGCGGCCGAAAGCCGATGTTCACGCGGTAACGTTGCGTTATAGCTTCGGCTCATGCGGGCGTTCATGCGGTAACCCAATGCGTGTGAGGGGTATGGAACTCTCGCAAGGTGTATCGGTGTGTATCGCTCGCGTGGGGCTTCGTTGCGAAGGGGCCGGAGGGCATGGCGTAGGGTCTTGACAGTGTTATTGCGACAGGCTCGTGGTGGACGGGGATGCTCTCATCGAATCACAGCATGCGACATCGCGAGTGGTCTCCGAGTGAGTGAGGATGTTGTATGAGGGGTGCTAGGTTCGACGATGCGAAGAATGCCTCGAATGGGGGCTTGCTTTCATTCCCAGCATCGCTCGTGGTGGCTACTGACCCGTCATGCGGATTGCGGACGTCATGTAGACATCAACCGGGCAAGACGTAAGGTGTCTAGAAAAGAAGGCCAGTTCTGTTGTGTCAGGGAAGACTCGTTGACGTGGCTGGAGTAGTTGACGATGACGATGATGCCGTCTGAGGGACGCTAGATTTGGGGATCCTTGGCGCGGGAGCTGTCATGTCTGGTGACGCCGGTGGTGACAGCGAACGCCATGCAAATATCACCCGGGCGGAATTGGTGTATGTGATACACAAGAGAATGTAGATTGTCTAGAAGTCACTCTAAATGACGTAGTATCTCGTCGCAGGTCGCCCTGATGTTCCCCCAATATGGTGTCTTCTGGCTATGAGAGAAGAACAAGGGAATTGCGACGATGTGACAGCGATGTCAGATATCGGATGTGAAAACTTGCATGATGGTATCAACGAGCGCTAAATTTGGGGCGGCCGGAAGCCATATGATTGTAGTAGTGCGTATGGTCATGCCCTAGTCAGCATGATGGCATATCTGATGTTCATTCCCAGCTTAGCCTTTCTACACAAAGCAGCCTTCCTCCGCACACGATCTAATGTAGCCACCCGACCCAACCCAATCTCCAGATCCTCCTGTGCTCGTGTGTCCATCATGCTCAAGTTCATGCGAAAGTCCGATTGAGTGGAATGCCCGACGATCCTTTCACACCAGGAGCTGCCGCCCGTGACGGCTCTCTCCCACATCCGGTCGTACCACATCCACGTTCCGTTGTATATAAGAATGTGATCTTCATCGCAGCCTCATCGTTCATATCATTGGGACTGTTGACCATGCTTCCATACGTGGACAGAGAGTACGTGTACGGAAGCGTTCGGTGAATATCGCGCGGTATCGACTGCGTTTGAATGGGGAGGAGAAGACCGCAGGATCTATGTGGTCACTTCTATTGCGCATTAGGTCGTGGAATGGTAAGAGGGGATGAAAGGAGTGTACCGGCCACTTGGCCCCACATCTTCGCGTCTCCGCCGGAGATCTCGGCTTGACCATGGCTGGCTTGGGTGGCATCTTGCTGCTGTAGTGTTGGTGGACAGACGTGCTCCTAAATGACCGATGTGAATGAGATGGTCCAGCGGAGTTGGTTTGCTTTTGAGTGTCTGGCACCAAGACTGCATGTGGTTGTGGCGGTTCATCCTGAAGATGTGATATCGGATGCAGCTGTCGCGATTACCGGCGCGGCGCGAGGCCGATAGAACGCCTGCTGTGTGTTCGATGACTGGTAGAAGAGGTCGGGCTGGGGAGGTGAGTTGCACAGCGCCTCATGCCCCCTTTCCACCATGTCATCCAGAGCGAGGTACGCCATCGCATAACCTGGGCAGGTGAATAAGTCGCGCTTGAGGTAGGTCGCGGCGTTGAATTGTGTATCTTCGGCCGATGTCGATGTCGTGGGAGAGGAATTTGTCCAGTGTTGATTGCACAGCTGTTTCTAGGCGGGAACGATTGCAAGAGGCATACTGGAGCAACGAAGGCATCTGAATGGGCGGGACCTTGATCTTTTCATCGCGGTGGTGATTCTTCGCTGGCCGGATTTGCCAAAGTCAAGAGGATGAGGTCAGCCATAATGAGGGCCACAGAAGATAGCGACAGAAAGGTTGGCACCGCGCGCGGATGCAATGGCTGCTGTGGAGTGGAGTGGAAGAGATACTCTGGTGCATGAGTGGAGAGACAGAACACAGCGGCGTTGTTATCGCCGGGCGGGTGGGCGATGTTAACTCCGGGCGCCCTCACCATCGGCGACGGTTATTCTCCTGGGTCAAAAAGTTATTCCACTAGGTAGATTTTAACGTAGATTTCTACACAACACAATAACAAAATAAGATAAAAAAAATCTAAAAAGGTAGTCTTGTAGAGCGCTTTTCTCTCTACAATTCTACTTTTTTACTTTTTAAATATTTCTTTATAATATAGAGATATCTAAAAGAGAAGATTAGCTATCTCTGCTAGCGTTCTTGCTAAGCAAGGTACGCTCTTTTTCTAAGATTCTAAGCTTAAAATTAAGAAATAAAAAAATCTAAAAAAGTAGAATTATAGAGCTCTCTTTTCTCTACAATTCTACCTTTTTAGATTTTTTTTATCTTGTCTTGTTGTTGTGTTGTGGAGGATTCTATCTAGGAATCTAACTTTTTGACCCAGATGAATAACCTTTGCCCTCACCATCAGCCTGCGCTGGCTCGGTACGCGATCCACGACCTCACGCGAATCCAGCTGCGCATCGCTTTTGCGGTGTCGCAATAGCTGAGTTGGCATCGCATTGGAGTTACCATCACGTGCAGCCGCCTCTTGCAAGACGCCGCCCAGAATGCGGCTCCGGGCGTTGAGGCCCGCGATGTGCTGTGCGACCTTCCGTATTGGCCGTATAGTTTCGTTAAGGGTCGCCCTTTGACAGCAGACACGCAGACCCTCAACCACGCCGCTGTGGAGCCCCGACGCTCTCCATGCACGCCACGACTGCACATTCCTGATATCCAGACTCCTGCACTCTGCGCATATGTGCTGCTTCGGTCGCAAGCGCTCGGCGACCACCAAAGACAGACCACGGTACCAAACATGCGCTTCGTCGGCCTTCTCCCTGACTGACCGCTCCAGGACCGCGTCGTCCACCGCAGACTGCAATGTACGCCTCGACACCCCGAAATCTGGCCAGCCCAATCCCTCCTTCTCGACCGAATCGCACCTCACCGACACGCCTGAGCAAATCATAGAGCGGGTGGGCGGCCGGCTCGTCATTCCATACCCCGAACAGGATGGCTGGCACGAAGGGCTGGATTGGCGCGACAAAGGAGACACGGAAGATATGGTGACTCCCGACTACCAGAGGGACCTGGGGGCAGACTGGGACAAGGAGTATGAGGTCCTGGCGGGATACAGAGAGCCAGAACGGCAGCCATCAGGCGGCAAGAAGACGGCGCCGGCGGACAGCTTTGCGACGCTCAACCCGCCCGGTCGCGCTGAAGGGAGTCAGAGTGTCCGGCTAGGGGCAACAGTGAGATCTCTCGTCCATCCTTGATCTGGCATCCAAGTTGACCATCTCTTTCCAGCCAGCGCACCAGCTCGCGCCCTCCGCACACTTCAGTCATGACTCGAGCATGACCACGGCGACATCAGCTCAACACAGAACGGGCTGAGGTATGATGCGCACGGGGAGAGGTTTTGGCGCAGCGTGCGCTCGACCAGGGCATCCGCTTCATGGTTTGGTTCTCGTAGACTACTGCAGTAGAGGCGCGAATCTATAGACGTGGCAGCAAGAATGCAAAGTTTAGAGGGATCAAGGCAGTAATGGGCTCACGGGTATATCTCGGGGCTATCGAAATCTGTTCTTCACGCGGCGCTTCGTTACCACAACGGGCTACAGTGCAATGCAGAGCATCCTGAATAGGTACGCGGACCGGTCCGAGGTTGCGGAACTCCTCTCGCTCGCGCATGCTGCAGTAGTGTAACTGGTGGCATCTTGTGTTGTTCGTTGTCCAATCCTCGCTCGTGATGTCAGCATTTTGGGTGGGTGCGGCCACGCTAGATCCATCATCCACGTGGCTTCCAAGGTTGGATCTTCAAGCCTCACGTCATCACCCAACTACACCTCATCACAGCTTTGTTGAGTCTCCTGGCTTCTGCGTATCGTGCCACACCACACGCAATATCACAGCGCACGTCGGTAACACGGGTAGCTGGCCTTTCAGATGTTTGTGTCGAGGTGGTCGAATTGGGTGCCATGCCACCAGCCACTGCCTACAAATGGCTACAGAAGTTATCCGAGCAGATTTACCTGGGCAGAAACGTCACGAGTACCAAGCTGAGAGGATATGAGCTTATTACCGGCACGAAGAGGTCTGTTTAGCGAGCTTTGATACATACTGATCGCCGTTGGCCGGCAATTTGGCTGGCTGGCTGAGTAGGTACACAACGATATGCATTCCACACACTCCCGAACCTGAGGACTCGCTCATCCGCTAGACTATGTGCCCTTTCTCATCAGCTAGGAGCTTCACAGCAGCCATATAGCGCGATAAAGAGATACACGGGCCTCTTGTTCGGACATTTGATTCATCATGTCTGAAGGATCTCAAGACTCCCACATTATTCGCATCTTTCTTACTGCTTGCCATCAGCGGGCTGTGTAGAATATCATCGATCCAGTTCGGACCACATTCTAATACCATCGCCATCTGCATGCCAAACCAGAAACTGGTGCGAGAGAAGATAAGTTTGGACATCTTGGAAGGCGCTCGCTCGTGAGTAGAAGTACTGTCTTCTTATTGACAACATCAAGGGCTTTGTGCAGCTTATCGCCGCCCTCTTCACAACATACTTCGTCATTCTGACTGCATCTTCCAGTAGCGATGAGCTGAGCAGGAACATCGAGCTCGGAACGATGGAGATTTCCCCAAGTACCATGACAGGGAACTCTGCAGGTGTTATCATGTCCAGTATTTCTTTTGGAAACTCTATCTTCTTGGCCTGGAACTATATCTGTCGAACCTGGCATCTGCTACCTGAGTGTTACTTCACTCAACTCGCCCAATCTGGTTAATCGTTCGCGCCAACACGAGCCACACTACACGCTCGTCTTCAAAATTGCTGGACCACCGGAAAGAACTCATACTCCGGCGTCGCATCTCCATTGGTGTCAGATTTGCCAGACGGTCAGTACCCAAACAAGACAGCACTGCACTTCCCCGACTTGGTTTCCAAACCACGACATTCCATCCGTCCGTCGCGCCGACCGATATCCTCGTACGTTCATTCCATCTACTTCACACTTCCGACTCACCCACTCACAGTATCGCAGGCGAATCGATCGCATCAACAGACGAAAGGAGCCGTCCCCTCGGTTTTCTCCATCCTCATTCGCCATCGTCACCATATTCTTCGCCATGTCAGCCAACAGCACCCCGAAGCGCGCCGCCAAAACCGCGAAACCCCTCCTACCCGCCCCTTCTTCGCCCCTGAGCCTCGCTGCGTCTCCCTCCTCCAGTCCAACCAAGATGACCTGGGACGCCGCCAACGACCGCAAGCTCTTCCTCCTCATCTTCGGCCGTACCGTCACCCCCGCCGAATACCCGCAGCTATCCAAGGTCTTCCCCGGCTCCAGCGTCGGTAGTATCAGGAACCGTATCACCGCTCTTCGGGCTGAGGCGCGCAAGGTGCAGGAGGGCTTGGGATATGAAGTAGGCGCAGGCGCGGCGCCCAAGAAGGTCGCTGCTGCTACCCCCAAGAAGCGAGGTGCAGTGGTGGTCAAGAGGGAGGCGGATGATATGGATATGGATGAGGAAGACGAAGATGAGGATATCGTCCGTGACCCGAGCAAGAGGATCAAGGCCGCTGTGCGCAAGCCACAGGCTAAGAAGGACGGTAACTCTAGGAAGAAGGGTCGTGGAGGCGCCGGTTCTAGCATTCTTCACCATGGATCGTCTGACAGCCAGGATGAGCTTGCCTTGATGGGTGAGGACAAGGTCAGGCGCAGGCCTGTGTCCGCTGGCGTCCCATACAGGGTGGTCGGAGAGTCGATCATCAGAGATCCCAGGACTGGCGATGTCATCGTTGATGATGAGTATGATGAGAACGAAGTCTAGCGATGTACTGACGCAGATCGAACATGCGCTCCTGGGTACTGATGAGAAGGAGGAGGTGGAATACATGGCGGGTAATGAAACAGATGCTTCCACGCAAGTCACCTTATCGTAGCTTACTATAGCATTGCTTTCCAAATACATCACCTGTTTCATGTGGTACCATCTCTTGAACTATCCGTCTGACACCTGTCAATCTTCTCTCCAGCTCTATCACACGTCTTCACCCAAATGAGGTTTTGCCGAATACAACTGCGTCGGGGGGTGTTCAAGACGATAGAAACCTTGTACGTATGCTCATGGGCTCATGCATCAGAATGAGAGGTCATGGTATTATCGTGGTCATTTCATTCATTATCTATCGTTCATCAGAGGGCTGCGCCCGGGGTATCAAGTCTAGTCTATGGAAGAATATGCGAAGGCCGCTTTCATGGCGAGCCAGTCGCGGGGTGTCTATTCTTTTAGCTTCTTGATCACAACACTTGGAGAGGCTGCGCGCTGGTGGGCATGGGCAAAGGCCCAGTCCACGTTCTCCTCTCCGGTTGTTGAACGCTTCCTCTTGGTACTGCCGTGTGTATCCTGCGTGCTAACCGACGTTGCTTCATAATCACCAGTACTATCGTCATCTTGTTCCGGACTGGATGAGTCATCGGAGTCAACGATCTCGACATCCTCTTCAGGGAGGAGCTTGGCGGCTTGTTGCACTTTCAGCGCATTCTCCGCCTCCACCGTAACGTCATGCAGCTCTTGATGAGTGATGTCCAGGTCCAGGTTGCTGAGATCAACTCCATCCGACCGCACAAAATCGGCTAATGTTAACGGAATTCGAGAGTTCGCGTTCACGACACCACTGGCGTCCTTGAACGCTACGGGATCCGGGCTACCATTGGCTACTGACAGCTTCTTGCCATCCATTCTCCGGCGGAATATATGATAGGTACACCATCGAGTGATACTGTCATCGACTTGCCGCTTTGCGAGATCGCGATATTCGATGTCGATACCCACCATGGTTCGGACTTTACCCTTGGACCTGAGGATGTAGCTCTTGGATATTCCGCGGAATTCCAGTACGCCCCTCTGGCTGTCGGCAATTTCGGCCATGAATGGAGGTGGCCACAAGCCTACAACCCCCATAGCAACGTCAGGTTCGCGTTCTGAGCCAGTGTCGAAGTCAGTTACTGGTTGACCATGGTCCTCGAATTGTTCCAAGACGAAACCTGGCGGAAGCTCTGTTGCACGGGCTCCGTGAAATGCTTCCAGCTTTTTCTCTAGTAGCTTCCTGAATCCGACTTTGATCTTCTCGTGGAGCACACCGGCGGGCATCTTGACTTCGAATGTGCTTTCGTCGGCGTCGTAGTGATAGTGCAGTTTATCGCCTGCCCACGCTCTGGTTTCACTGCTGATGATATCGCCTTTCAAGAAGATCTCATCTTTCAGTTCACACCAATCTTCGAGCGCGACAGTGAATTTTCGATTGCCCGCTGTGCGGTCTGCCTTTCCCTTGCTGAGACGATGGAGAAGGTTGTAGATCTTGCGCAACTCTTTCCTGCGTACGAATTCAGGAGGAGGAGATTCGGGCGAAGGATACACCTGAGGGGACTCGACAGAGTCCGCCCAAGGCCAGGAAGACGGAAGAGATGTTGTAGAAGAGGGACAGAGAGACGAGCGCTCGCTGTCGCTGGAGGTGCGCATAGTAGAGTCCATGGTGGGGTATCGCGCGGAGGAAGTGCGAATTTGCGGTATATAGTCGGTGGTGCGATGCGTACTAGCCGTAATAGTGCATATGTAGTGAAAGGCAGCAATGTTCATGGGTGGCGTTTTGTACTTGAGCGGCTAGCGCGAGCGTGCTTGGCGTCAACAACCCCGCCCTGTATTCACTGAGCGTCGCACCCACCTTATGCGAAAGAAAAAATAAAAAGGTACGGTGCGGTATACATTGGGACGAGACTAAAAGTTTCACCAGCTCTTGAGACAATGTAGCCTTCCCGCCTCTACAGATCGTGTTGACTGGCAATAAATAGATTGGCGAACACGAAGTGACCAAGAACTTATATCCTCGTTTCGTCGCTCTCGATTAGGGCCCAGTTCCTTCGTTTATCTCCGCATCTGCCATTCGACCCACTCGAATTCATGTAGTCCCTAGAGCTACCGCAACTATGCCGTGTGCCAAAGTGACTAGGTACAATCTCAGTAATCCAGCCCGAAGCAAGACCAGGGCGCATTCTAAGGTAGTCAAAGGCGCACTCCCTTCTTTTCGAACTCATGCAGTATGATGCATGGATACGTGGCACACTCATCCCAGAGATGCCAAAGAAGTAATGTGTACTTTGAGAGCATAACATGGTCTAGTACTTCAGTCCAAGTGGCGTGATAACAGTACCTCCTTCTGTAAGACAACAGAACAAGTCTTGTCAAACGACAGCTTCAAGGTACATACAATACCTAGAGCTAGATCTGATAGAAGAGTATCGCATGCGCATCGAATAGCAAAGAATACCGGAATGAAATTCAGCGCTAGAGATATCTGTCTCTTGAATCAAAAGCCATATCACATCTAACACGGGAGGCTATGCGATCAACGACAATGTAGAAATCGTGTAGAGAGCTCAGCCATCGCCACGAAGCTGCCAAGATGTACGAGACTGCGTCTTTATGATTTCGGTCATGATATTAATAAAGGCTGTTCTGACCCGTCAAAGTACCGTACATCGCTTCTGTGCATGCATGCAGTCAATGCGGAAGCGCACATCGATAACCCCAGCGGTCCTCTCCACTGCGTAGCCCCTGTCTTTACGACATGGAAAACCAAAGCATAACTGCTCACCAAGTTCTGCGCTTTTTGGTATATACTCCAGCGTACGCCTGTAATTATGAAGTCTCAATTTCCGTATTCGACATAAACACCACATAGCATAACGCATCGCAGGGATGTTGCGATAAGTGACGCGCATTCAGAATGTTGTTATAGGCAAAGTCTATTCCCTGATTGTGACCTCACAGCCAAGTATCGCGCCTTGCGATCGCGACGACCCATCGCAATATTGCTGAATGCCAATTTCATCGTTCCGTTGCGCTTGACAGGGATTTCCAGTATGAAGGCGATCACAGCATCTGGCGAAGGAGACAATTGGTAATCGATATCGGTATCAATCGTAGCGAGCACCCAGAAGCTGCCCAGTGTGTACATGTGGAATTCACGAGCTTCATTGTTAAGCCAGGGGTATAAACATGACGAAATCGAAACAACAGGCTTGACGTCTAACACGAACTCATCATCTACTCTCCCTCCAGTGGTTCCTTGAGAAGATCTTCCAGTACTTCAATGGAGAGTTTAGCACTTGGTTTGCCCAGCCACAGCTCCGCTATTCGCATCATATCATCCGCTGTCAAGAGGACTTGATTTGCCTTTCGAGAACAATCCTTCGCCTCCTCTACCTCCCTCGTTGCGGCGCCCATCTTCTCAGCCCACGCTCCATATTGTGTGACACGATGCTCTATCTGCCTGATTTCCGCTTCGCACGCATCTTTCATGGCTTCTAGTTTGGTCACGTCCTGGGTCGCCGAGGCTACCCCTAAGCGGGCGAAGTTGGTGATCGCCGTGATGTCTCCTGCGAGATGGTCATTGTAGTCCTGGGTAGCCTTGAGCTTAGCGGAGAATTCCGTTTTGATTTGTTCCAGGCTATCTTCGCTTGGCAAGGTACTCAGCTGCAGTGCTTTCTGCGCTTCCAAAGCATGACTACGAGCGGTCTCTTGCGCCTGGGCAAGATGAAATGTAGCTTGAGAGTTGTCTTCCTTGGCTGACTGGATTTCTTTCTTCTTCTTGACAATGATGTGCATGACCGCGCGGAAGTCCGGATCCTGCGCGAGCATTTTGAGTGACATGAGGTCTATACTATGGACCGGGGTGGATGGCTGGATGATATCGTCGCCCCCGAATGACGGGTCGTCCTCGGTGACACGAGAAGTGTCTAGGTCAGTGATGCTGTTACGATGGAAGGGACTCTCCTGATTGTTGAGTGTGTCCTGAAGGTCTTCTTCTTGGAGTGTGCTATCCTGGAATGACAGTGAGTCTCGATGGTCTTCAAAGAGGCTCGTGTCGTCGTCTGGTAATTCTGATGGGCCCCGTCTAGGTCGCTCGACTGATTGCGAACGCGAATGATCCCGAGGATTAGCTGGTGTCCTTGGTATCACTGCACGCCGTTTGCGATTCTTCTTTCTGTCAGGCGAGTTAGATAGGCGATTTTGACGCTTCTCAAGGCGGCGCGCCCGCTCAGAAGAGACGTCTGCGGCCAGGGTGTCGTTCGATCGCTTGTCCCTCCACGCGATGAGGTCCTTGAAAAATCGCCACGACTTGCAGTCCAGACGCTGAGCCTGTGAAGGTGAGAGCACGCTGTCAGTGCATGTGACAGGTCCAACTGTGGCTCAGATACGTACAGTCTGACCGAAGTAGGTCGGATTAGTAGGATCGTATCTCCGCTGGACACTGATGAGATCTTGACGCCTGACCTTGTCGAACGCCTGGAGCTCAGCGACAACGTCTGAGAGCGGTTGCGCAGCTTTCGAGTACTTGTTCAGGTAAACGGCAAGGTTGAACGACGGTACTTGCTGGATCCGGATTTGGTGTCGCTGGAGGACGGTCCACCAGTCTGCGCCCCAGTGTTCGGTGACACCCTTGATATTGTGCCAGACGTCTTGGAAGCTCTTGCAGCCACCTGTCTCTCCGAGTGAAGTTTGAACGCGCTTCTCGAAAGCCTCAAGGTCCTCGCAGTAGTAGTCCTGGAATCCCAGCACGAGCGCGGCAACGCAGACAGCCTCTTTGGTCCATACAAGGTCGTCGAGGGTCCGCAGATCAGCCAGCGGCGTGGGCGCGGCGGTTCGGTCGTGCGGGCTCAGCGCACTCTGGGCAAGGCGAAGCTCAAACACACGGCGGGCGTTGCTGGGTGTGTTCGGCATGATAACGCATGTTGTTCGTGTTGTGAGATGAGGTCGCGTCGCGGCCGATGGCGACCAATGAGAAATACACGCTAACTAAAAACGGACTAACGCCACGATCAAGAAGAACAACGGAAAGAGCAAGTGATAGTGGCTGCTAAGGAGCCTGTAGCCGGGCAGATATTACAGCAAGAGTCTCTAGCGCTGAGGTGAGGAATGTTGAATGCATAGTCAAACCAGTCTGGGGTGCGGGGCGATAAACATCAGTCGCACCGTCCATTTCCTCGCCTCACCCTATAATCAAGATACTTCCGACAACTACAGCACATGTACCACTCCCCACCACTCGGTCGGTGATCCCGAATTTACTGCGACGCTCTTCGCAGGTCGTATGGCCACGGCCGCCTATGCCAGCTCTCACACAGGCGCGCCCCAGGCCGCCCTCAACCGCCTCGCAAGCTGAATGTCCTTCTGCTGAATCGTGACGCGCTTGGCGTGAATGGCGCAAAGGTTGGCATCGTGGAACAGGCCTACTAGGAAGGCTTCGCTCGCTTCTTGCAATGCCACGATAGCTTGACTCTGCCAGCGCAATGGGCCATCGATACGCGAGACGCTTAGGGCAACCTCGCGGACTACCCGCTGGAAGGGCAACTTCAGCAGCAGAAGGTCGGTAGATTTCTGGTATCGTTTGATCTCGCGCAGGGCGACGGTGCCGGGCTTGTAGCGTCTCTTTGGTCTGGGAGCGGGTGGAATACCGTGATGATTCCGTGGTTCCACGCGGGCTCCTCGGGCTCCTCGGGCAGGCCTCCTGCTTCCAGTCATTTTAGAGATAAGCGTTTGGCGTATTTGATAGCAAGGTATGGGTGACAAGAGAAGAGAACGGCCTGGGTGTCTGTATCCGTTATGCCGTGCAAGCAAAAGATCAAGTGCATGGGATCATTCTGCGCGTAAGGTAGACATGGTTCGTGGTCCAAGTACTGTCGCGTTCTTTGTGTCTGCATGCGTCCATGGCGTAGCCAAGGCTGGATGTATACCAGGGATGTGCGGATGCGGAGGCCACTGGTCTTCGTGAAACAGGGTATTGTGACAATGGCCGCGGTATCATATGCATCTGCCATGTTGAGCCGACCCATGATATAGGTTGTCGAGACACAGCCTTAGAAGCGCGCAACGCGAATGAAGGTCGTGGAGGCTGGTAGAAGAGACCCTGTCGTAAAATTAGAGCTCGAGATTGAGCGTGTCGCATCGGTGCAGTATTTGAGGAGATGTTCTGGCAGCACAGCGCTCCAACGGAGAGACGCTTGTCTTCATATTGCGGTCGTGCGCGACAGCACAAAGCGAAAACGGGATGGATGTCAAGACGTGGGCCGGCGAAGTGACGCGCTGAGGTGGGAGCTGCTCCGCGCTAGATCAAATGCGGCGGCTGCTCGGCTGAGCCGAGGCCCTTCCATCACCTCGCGTGCGCGTTGATTCTCCTGCGCCTTGGAACTATCTCATCACGGCTTTGGCCAGATGAAGCATCTACGAACTAACGCTCAGGAGTGACATAGACACGTCAAGTTCCGCGTGTCCGGTAAATCTGGGGCGGGCTGAAGGGTACGCCTGGAGGCATTCTCTCATGCCACGCGCGTTGCGGAAGAATGGACAGGTAGCGCTGGAGGTTCTCACCAAGGCTTCCAGCGTCTTGGAAAATCTCACCGATAACCCTGGAGGTATTTGATGATGCTGCGATAGTCACGGAAAAGTTAGTATGAAGGCCTGAGGGTATTTACTGCCTTGTCGAATGTGGGATAGGTGCTGTAAACATTGTGGTATTCTTCAAGTGCTCCTTTCATTCAAACTAAAACATCAAGATCATATAGGGTATCATCAAGTCCAACGCCTTCCTCACCAGGTTTATCCTTGCACCACCTCCCAAGTCCGAGATCTATTTCCCTAACCATTCACTCACCCAGATACCTCTTAGTCTTCACCAGAGGCCTTCCCGACCTTCCCACTGGTGCGGGCACAGGTTGGGAAACTACAGGCGGCGTCGAGGACGGGGTCGGCTGACGCTTCTGCTTCTTTGACGGTTGAAGAGGTTTACCGGGACTGAGAGACGCCCTGTCCACATCTTGCTGCCGCTCATCACCTTGTTGCAGGATATCGCGGAGTTCCTCGGCAGTAATCTCGATGGCAGGGAACTTGAAGTCCTTCGGAAACTTCTTGATCTCCTCTATAGGAAGGAAGTCGGCCAAAGTAAGGCGAAGGGTTCGCGTGATTTGCTTGCCTTTTGCTAAGTCGAAGAAAGTGAATGTCTTCTTGTCGTACGAGTCTTTGGTGACGCGGTAGATGGATATAGCCGCCTTCGGTGTACGGGGATTGTCGGCTCTCGTGGCTGGGTTTTGGTATTGCAGATCAACGGTGATGACCGTCTTTGTCTTGCGGCTGCTGTCTTTCATCCAAGATTCCGCCAACTCTGTGAGCTCCTCGCCAACTTGAGAATTGCCGACTTCGATGACGATGGGCATGTTGGAACGATGGCGAAAGTAGAAAGAATTGTCGGGCTGTCGATTGCTCGTCAGTAGGATGTCGACATTGGGGTCACCGGACTTTTCTGTAGCATGAACGATCGCAGGCGATGCAAGATTTGCGTATGGACCCTTGATGTTCGCCACGAGAGCTTTGATCTCAGCGGACACGTTCCTCATCCGTTTCAGGGCGACGATCTGGTCGCGAAAGGCTAGGCCTATCTCTGCGGCGACAACGTCGTGAAGGTTGCTAGGCGACATCCTGCGCAGAATGATCTCTCCGGTGAGGGCGTTCCAATCGTATGTCAAATGGTTCACTAGCCACCGGCGCAGCTGGTCGTCGAAGGACTTGATGAGATCAACGAACTCAGAGGGAGTCACAACGGCTCGGTACCGTTCCAGGTCGCGGAGAGTAGGATCTTCGAAACGACCGGTATATTGACCGCGAATGAGATCCTCGACAACGGTGATCTTAGACACAGGCTTGCGGCAGTCGCTTTCGTCAGTCGACCTGGATCGCTTGCGCGACTTAGGCAGCGGGGAAAGAGAAGAGGTAGAAGGGTCAGTCGCCATGAGTGCGAGTTTGGCGGGGTCGGAGACAGGCATGGAGAGAAGATATGCTCGACAAACGCTGCGAGCGGTGGGAGAGCGGCGGCGAGGCTGTCACAAGATTCTGTCCGGGTGAGACCCGCGGGACGGATGTGTTGGGCTCGCGAGCTTGCGATCGCTAAGTATGGGCTGTATGTAGACGTGAAGTGTCTGTTTGCGCTTAGAAATTGGTATAGCGTGCGGCCGATATTCGATGCGATTGCGACGTTGGTAGTCGGTGCCGCAGTCTGGGGTTGGTGTGGGTAGTAAATACACCAGTGGCGGCAAAGGCCCGTTACCGAATGCGGCTAGTGCGCCGGCTCCGTTCGCGGTGGGCAGGATCATGGATACCAGCCCAACCCGCAACCTCACCGTTCTACCTGGGCAGAGATTGAGTTGAGTAGATAAGAGAAATGACAGGTCTGTCGTGAGATAGTTCTGCATTGCGCACGCGACGGAATGCGCGAGAATGCGCGATGATGACTCTCAAGATCCTTCCCAAGACGTAACCCTGCCATCTCGGAAAGTCCTGCGCGGCTGCTCAAACGCAAGTAACTAATTCCAGAAACCTAGTCACGAGCAGACCCAACTTTGTGATCATCTTCATCCTCACGCCTGCCGAGCAAACATCTTCGCTCATCCCTATTCAAATAATCACCGACTCAACCCACGCTCCAATGCATCGCGTCGTGCGTACTTTGTCTCGCTCGGGAGTGAACTCAACGCTTCATTGCTGTTGAAGGTGATACCGCATCCACCTTCAGGCACTGACGTGATCGCGGTAGTGATTCTGGGGGTATATTCAAATCCCTTACACGTTCCACCGCAAGCCCAGACCATCATGTCTACTTCAGAGCCTCCGAGTCTCGTGACAGCAGGATGAAGCAGCCAACGATGTAGCAGAAGCTGTGGACTGCGTGCAACGAAGCGAACCGTCGGTATGAGTTCAGTAAAGATTTCCGCCCGGGTGTCATGGTCTGCATCGAAGATTACCCAACCTCCTCATGTATGCTGTCCGTCGATCCTGCTCATGCTTGCTATTGTGTCTTGTAGTACCGTCATCACTGTGATGCTCACCCACCTACGACGCGCTTGGCTCTCCGCCCCGATGCATCCAGTTCCCAAAACTGCCTCTCCGTAGCTCGACTTTCTCTGGCTCGTGAGCGGCGGAGCATCGTGGAAGATGGCTGTATGGAGGATGACGATTGTCTGCGGCGGGATTTGCGAGCAGCTGCGGCGTGCTTGATAGGCGATGCGGAGGCCGAGTGCCCGCGCTGGGGTGACGTCTCAGGCGGAGTTGGAAAGGATGGCGGACTGCGATAGGAGCGTTTGGGCGGTGGTGAGGGCGATGGAGTAGGTGTAAGTTGTGGGGATAGTCGGCCCCAGGCGAGTTCGGGTGTTTTGGCATACGACGCCCGTTTGGGTGGTGCGTCGGTGGTGCCGGCCGCCTGCAGCTGGTCTTGCAGCTTCTTCAGTGCCGCCAGCAGGGGCTTCGTGATGTACTGTTCCTCGTAGATTCTAAGCACCGCATCGGGTATGGCCGGCGAGCGCGGCGGCGATGCCAGGTCGTGCTGTAGCGACGTCATGCACAAGCGGTCGGTGGCAGGGTGTTGAAGGGGCGTGTCGAAGTCGTCCCAACACTCCAGGGCTGGCGGCTATTTCACTGGCCGGTCTAACCGTATCGGGTAACCCCCGCCCGCATTACCCAACTCCATACATTCCGAGGCCGCCCCTGACCTGTCCTCTCCTCTTATCACACCAATGTCTTCACCAGGGGATACTCTGCCAGATGTAACTTCATGGGAGAACGTGCATCATGGAGTGTCAAATGGTGACTTCGCGCGATTGGTGCCGCATTCTCCAGCGGCACGCAGACTCTTTGGCCAAGTCGTCCGCCTGCTCGAGTCCGATAGCAGCAAGCTGCATCATGTGCGCCAGTACATTCACTACGAAGTCACGCTGTCCAGCGAAAGTACTGCTGAAAGCAGTTTCGCTGCTTCTACCCCTTCACCCCAGCATGAACCCCTCCAAGAATTTTGCGGTTACTACCGCCTCAACATGTCCATTCCTCCTGCGAGTCAAGGCTTAGGCTGGGTTGTGGGGAGCTCAAGACTGAACAAGCCAGATCACTTTGTAGACTTTCTTCTTGCTCCATTCACCACTGAAAATTCTCTTCATTCACGTCATTGCAGATTGCGACGTCAGCTTGAAACTGGCGTCATGGTTGCCGTGTCTGATGGCAGAAAGGTATTGCCCTGTGTCTCTTCAGGGGCGCGTTTTGCTCATGATGGTTGCAGATTACTGTGGACAGCAGAACCTTTCAACGCGACGACAAAAAGCCGCAGCACGAACGAGATTTCCAAGCTACCCTTCAACATGGCACCAGCATCCGGCTGGGTGATCTTACTTACGTACTCGTGTACACCGACTTGAGCCAGGAGCAGAAACAACGAGAACTCGAAGAAGCCCTAGCACAGGTCAACGCTATGCCTCCGAATTCCGTGATGCTGCTTTCGCCAACACCATCCAAGCCAACTATTGACTACCACGGCTACAGCATCTATGATGCTAATCACCATGGCGCCACGAGTTCTGTATCTTTGGGCTTTGACAAGTCTAACGGCAAGCCAGTCGCGGTCAAGATGGTCAAATGCACCGCCTCGCAGTTCGGTGACTTAAGAAGAGAGATTGGCATCTTGAGCCGTATCAGTCATGTATGTTATGCGCTGGATCCGATGAAACGAAACTAAACTTTTGTCTAGGAAAACGTATGTAAGCTCCTTGAGGTCGTAAACTGGGACGCGTCAGCCAATCCACATGAATGGCGACAGAATGAGTGTCTGACTGTGGGTCTCATTATGTCACCGCCGGCAACTTCCTCCGCGCTGCAATTACTCCCAACCTGGACACGTCTTCCTGAGTCTACTACTTTCCTTCGCGAGTCCATACGCCAGATTGGATCCGGTCTTGCACATATCCACAGCCTCAATATACTTCATCGGGACATCAAACCAGAAAATATAGGCTATCGCTCCGAAAGCCCAGTGCACGTCATCATCCTGGACTTTGGTTGCAGCGATCTGGGCCCGCACAGCACTCGCCACAATCGAGGGACGATGACATATCTCGCTCCTGAGGTCATGCGAATAAAGGAAGAAGAGTCTTCGGAGCCCTTCTCGTTCCCATCAGACGTGTGGAGTCTTGGTGTCACTCTGGTCGATTTTCTCACAGGAAAACAAGTTCATCGAAAACTAGGCCAGGCGCCAGTCTACAAATCCTTCAGAGATATCATGGACACAACCGCAGCCAGAGTAGACGACCGAGGATTCTGGGATATTGCGGTCGAACTTTTAGCATGGGAGGCAGAGCTCCGACCGACGGCGGAGCAACTAGCTCAACGCTTTTCCCACGAGAAACAAAATGAATCGGAAGTCTCACGTCAACCATCCCAGAGCGAAGAACCGTTGGCCAAGCGTGGGAAGGTATAGAAGTAGAGAGTTGACCCTCTTTCGTTCCCATTTGGAAGTACCTCCAGTCTAATGAGCTGTTTCTGATTTGGGCGTATCCCGGTCTTACATACAGCTTGGAGACAGATGCGATAGATTCAGCTTTATCGATATGCCGGACCGACACCCGGGACTGGTACATGACAGAAGTCCTGCTCGATACCGCCCTGTCACCTTCCCAGCTCGATATCTCATGTTGTGCCGCCAGCTCCGTCATAAAACATGTCTGATGCATCATTAAGCGACGACCGGGGACTCATATAATCCTTGCGGCAGTGACGAACGATAATCGCCGGAAGTGCCAGATAGGAATCAGATCTAGGGAACCACAGTACGCCGAAACGGGGAGCGGCTTGATATCTAACCCTCATGGGCCACACTAATCGCCTGCACCGCTTGCTGTAGCATGAAAGACCCTCTCACCCGTTAATCCACAGCCAATGCCAGTGTCAGATCCGTTCTCATCTTCGCAGACCGTCATGCACGTGTTCGGGTCGACCAAGCAGAACTCCTCCAGCAAATACAGGGTAGCGTTGACAACAATCTTCGTCTTCTTGCTAATGCTGGTGGATGCTCCATCCGAGGCGCGCAAGTCCCTAATATGACCTTCGAGAGTGTCCGAACCGACGCTACCAGGGGCATTTCTCTCGATCACTGCAGTGAAGCACTGGAGAAGATGGATGGCGGCTGCGCGGACTACATTTATCTTTTCTGCATCCGGGAGGTCCTTCGCACCAAACACAGCGTTGATGTGACTCTTCGTGCGCATACGTTCGCGGGGATGCTTCTTCGCGCATGCAGGGCCATCGAGCGTCCAGAAGCGCTGTAGAAGATGAGCCATGGCTTCACGGACCGCAGCGATCTTATCCCCAATTGAAAGCTTCTTCGCCTCGACCATGGTGTTGATGTAGACGACCGTTGCGTCTTCGGGTGGGATCTTACGATCGGAGGGCCAGTCGTAGAAGAGCTCTACAGTGGAAGGGTGGGAATGGGTGTCAGAAGATTCGTTGGGCGACTTGCGCTTTCCGGGAGTGGCTGGAAGTATCTCCATTCTCAAGGATGATGATATCGGATGCTCGAAGTCAGCTATGGAGGAAATCGAAATGAGAGAGATGGAAGAGATGATGGCAACAGTATACGGGAAGTATATTGCAGGAGTCACGAACACGACTGCAAATGGAAGGTCATGCCACCTTTATCAAATCTGTGGGAAACCCATCTCGTACGATCGCCTGCACGTCCCTTTCCAATCAACGACAGCGTCAAATCCACCTTACCCATGCCACATCGTCTCTTCACCCGTGTGCCGGATGACAGTTATTGGTCGGATTGTCGTATCGCACATGCAAGTCGCCGTAGCACTTCTGGGTCCGCGAATGGGGATCTCCATCACTCGCCACAGCGGGAGATACGAGATCATATTGCTTGGCGTAGCAAAGCGTCTTGAGGTGCTCACTGCTCGCACACGCCTGTGTCGCTGCGGGTAGCATAGTCTCAGGTACCGCCCCAACGTGTCGCTCCTACCTATGTACCACACACGACGATCATTGTTACACAATCGGCATGGTGGTCACGAACTTCACGCCGCATCATCATGTCCATTTCTTCAGGCGTTGCGCTCATCATGTTGTTTCTAGTGTTATTGCGACGAGCAGGCTTCCTTATTCCACGGGCTATCACCCCATCATGATTGTGGTCGAAGCTTTGCGCAAGTGCGGCTCATGTCTCAATCTCATCTCCACGTACCGGCCACGGATGTTCTTGTCGTGCGCGTTTCTCCGCAGCGCGGAACTTGATACCCATTACATTCACTCACCATCCATACGTTCAAGGCACCTTTGTCAGGCTCATTATGAAACTTGGTAACTGGATGGACGATTTGTGCGTGCAGATAGCATAGAGGTAGTGCGCCACTACCTAGGTGCTGAGCACCACCTGCAATTCCTTTCAATAACAGCTCCAGTTTACTCGTATCCCATGTATTTGCGACCACCCACATGATTTCTCTTGAAAAATGCTCATATTTGCCAATGCGCGTTTCCTTGTTCGGATTTGCGATTAGCTCTACCCAGCCATGCTGCCAAGTTAGTCTGTGACAAGCATCGTGATCCGGACTGACGAAGGGTATCTGCGGCGATTGTAACGACAGTGTTCTCGCCCACCCAGCGGAGCTCTTCAAGCGGCGACATCTCTCATCTGAGGAACTTGGCTGTATAGGGGTGCCAAAATATGGAGATTGTGAGATGCTGGTTGGCCAAAGGTTGGTCCCACACAGCCAAATATCACGTACCAATTCTTCTTCCTTATCGATACGTTCTGGTCGAATCAAGTCAGCCTAGCACCAACCGGAACTCACCCATGGATCCACCTAAGAAAGATGATTTATTCAGACGTCGCACCACTATGGTAGGACTGGATCACAACGACCGTATGCTTCTGCGGCGCGCACACAACAAAAAAGATTCGCAGCTTATGACCAGATCAAAGACATCCCATTTTCTATCGATACTGGAACTGTCACTGGACACGAACCGCAACGTCGACCATCCTCGTCAACCCACACAAACAAGCCAGCTCTTCGATCAACACATCGCATTTTATACTTGGGGTGCAATAGCCATACCTGCGCATCGAAATGATGGCGTTCCAGGTCTCACCTCTCCAGCAGGGCCGTCGGCAACCACTCCGTCTTATAAACCCAGTCATGGTCGCACAGGAAGCCATTGATCGTTTGAAAAGGTCAATCCAGAAGATGTGCGGTCCGTCAACGTGTGCCCTCGATCTTCCCGCAGAGATTATCTTAATGATCGTAGCGCATCTCGATGAATGCTCTCTAGCGTCTCTTTCGTTGACCTGCAAGAGTCTCCATGGTCTCTGGGATACATGCGGGATGCCCCTGATACTATCAGACAAGGAGAAGCTCATGCTGTCGCTTGAAAGAGACATTTCATACATCTATTACTGTCACCACTGTACGAAGCTGCATCGCTGGCATGGGCGCTGGAGTAGATCGATACCTCCGTTCTACTTGGAGCGTCTACCATGCAAGCAAAATTCGGACAACCACTTCTACATCCCGATTACCTGCCAGATTCCTTACCATCATGCGCGCTTGGTCATGAACCGACATCTCTACGGACGTAATCACGGTTTGCCTCTTCACGTGCTTAACGAACGAGCCCGGTCATCCCATCACACAGATGGAGTCATAGACTCGAGGTCCCAGCACGCACGCATCTTCAACCAACAGCTCCTGATACTATCGACCATATCCATGACTCATCGCCGAGGTGACTCGTTAGCACTCCGAGACCACATCGACCGCTCTGGACACCTAGTGTGCAAACATCTTACTCTTCAGCGAGGATATCCTGATTCATATCCCTCACCACTCCCCGAGCTGGCTAAAGGAACCGGCCCAGACGCGTTTATGGCCTGCAGCCTTGTAAATGGATCATGTCACTCTTGTCTAACAGACTACACCATTGACATAGTCTGGCAAGGTGCAAAGAAAGGGTACAAAATCGAGGTGCTTGTTTATCGCGGGTTGGGTGATTGTCGCACACCGTTCAGCTGGCACTGGCGTACCGCTTCGCGGCTCTTTAGAGATGAACAGCCACGGCTGGCATATCTGCCTGAGTATAAACTCGGGGGAGTTCGAGAACAATGGAATAAAGCTGGCGATATCGCGTAGATCACTGATCGCGCATGACAAAGTATCCATGATGGAGATTTTCCTCGTTTATAAGGAGTGCATCGCAATCATCAGACTCCCCGTATCTGCGGTGCGTCTGGTTGGTGAGCAACCTCGCGCACGTTTTCACATGTGCTGTAGAAAGAACGAGAAACTTGCTGAGCGCTTCCGCGTCACGATTCCATTGAGAGTGCAGGAACGCATGGCACAATTCTTCTCATTTCGTTTCGAGCGTACTACACGATACGAAAAAGCCAAATTCATCTTCAGTATGAAGCGAGGCTAAAAGCCAGGATCGTACTTCCACCCCATTTAAGGGAAAAACCGAACACCTAAGAGCCTACATCAAGATAAAAGCTTGCAAAGGTGGTAGCCTCCCGGCGACGTAGGCTCCTGGGTGTTTAGGTTTTCCCCTTGTATCAGGTGCTTCTGCAGAACAGGCTCTAAGATCGCCTGCTTTCACCAGATGGCACATGATGTTGCTATCAAATGTTATTGTATTGCTCTTCCTATATGCTTGTGCCTCGCCAGACATGTTTGTCAAGCTTTATAACTGCCGCAAAGCCGGTTGCATGCCTGGGCTACATGCTCTGAGTATATGCGATGCCGTTTGGTGTGTTCGATGGATTGGAGTCGTCAAGGTCGTGTCAGTGGTCGTAATCGTCGTGTATGTGTCGGCGAGGGCGTCTCGCTCATAGCTGAAGGTTCGCGAGTGGTTGGTTGCAGTTCGAACTCTTCGAGAGGCTGTCGGCAGTGCGCACACACGTCCGGTTTGTCTGCGCGCTCAAGCCAACTCTGTAAGCAGTTGTGGCAGCTGAGCTTCCCTGGTCTAGTCAGTCAAGGTGTTGGTGAGTAGACGAATGGGATACATACCGCAGCAACGTAGCCTCTGGTAGTGAATACCATCCGCTTCAAAAGTCTCGACGCTATCGAAACATATGAAGCATTGACGGTCCAATTCCGTGTTTGCAGCGTTTCGCGCCGACTCCACCATTACCTCCGCCATTAGCCGATGTAATGACTCAGGCCGTCGTATAGGTGGTGAGCTAGGTGGTCTGCTGGATGGGTAGGGCTGATAACGGTAGACAGCGGAGCGCGGCGTAGGTGTGAAGATGGGTGCCGTCGTCTGCCTAGCACTGAGTGTGTAGGGTTGTTCGGTTGAAGGAAGAGGTCGATCGCAGGAGGGTTGGCGAGTACGACGCAAGGACTCGTAAGGTTGATGTAGAAGGCGCATCGCGCGCTCTTCACGCCGGGGAGTTATTGGTTGATACTCGCGCGCAAGTGTGAATTCGTCGTCATCAGAGGCTTCGAGTGTTGCGGCCGAAGGAGCAGCCCCGCCGGCGGAGGGAGCGGTGGCAGTATGGGGGACGCGACCATCTGGGGCTTCCCGAGCAGCTTCATCCGCCCGAACGCCTTCAACAATATGACCAGCCTCGGCGGTGCGCTCAGCTTTAGCTTGATGAGTAGCTTCAGCTAGACGCTCGGCTTCAGCCTGACGGGCAGCCCCGGCGGAACGCTCAGCTTGAGCTCGACGGGTAGCTCCAGCCTGACGGGCAGTACGAGCAGCGGGAGCATCTCGGGCCCTACGGAGTCTCTTCAGTCTCTCCCAGTCCTTCTTCAACGCCTTATTTGCTCCATCGGCCGGGATCCAGCTGGGCTCGTGGCGCAGACCAGTCTTCGGATCGGTGCCAGCCCATTTGACCTCGTACCACAGTACGCCATCTTCCCGACGCTCCTCTTGAAGGACGCACTCGGCAAGGTGCTCTTCGTCTTCCGATTCTGGCGACGGTTCGGCGTAGTCGGGGCGTGCGGATGTGCGTGTGGAGCGGCGTGGCTGGCCCGAAGCTGGTGTATGTTAGCAAACACGATCGCGTGCCAACGATGGATGCAAGAAGTGCGGAAGGGGTCGTAGATGACGGGAATGGTAGCGGGCTACGTGCAAGGGCGGTCATACCAGGCGGGGTCGCCATGATGCGATGGGGCTGGCGCCGGCGCTACTTTGCTGGTGTGGAACGATGCTGGTGTTGGTTGGTTCGGAGCTTTGCTAGTCAAGACGCGTGCCGTCATCGCCAGGGGTTAAGCGAGCTCAGGTCCGCCATACACGTGACTACGCGTTCAGCCAATGAACAAAGGCACATCAGCGGGGTATGCGATCTTCGATCCATCCCTCGCGAACGTCCAACTAGTCCGTGGCGCAATGAAGTGGATGCCAAAGGTATTCGTGGCGCCAGTGTCGTGAATGGAAGTGTTGACAGATGAAGCTTGTTAACAGCGGAGCGTTCGCGAACGTATGTCGAGTGCCCGTAAGTCTGTGAAGTGGCAAGCGACGTGAATTTGACGCCGAGAGCTGGTTCGAAGCGAGACAAGCTGGGCTCTGAGGTCGTGCCCGGCTTGATCGATGCCTTCATGTCAACCAGCTATCTGGCGCCTGTTGGAAGGCGCGACGGTGACTTGCGTCGGCGATTCACTCCGCTCACTGTCAAGATCCAGGAGTAAGTGTCCACACATATGTTGGTGGTGCGTGTCGTACAATCTTGCCCGCACCTTATACAAGGGGAAAACTAAACACCTAGAAGCCTACGTTGCTGTTAGGCTGCTAACTTTGCAAGCTTTTGTCTTAATATAGGCTCTTAGGTGTTCAGTTTTTCCCTTAAATAGGGTGCCCGGGTTAATGTCGTTCATCTCGAGTGGCGTGGTAGCGTACAGGTAACGCACACTAGCTCGCTTGGCGTATGCCAGCGGCTCCAGATGTCCCAGGGTTGGCGCGCAGCGCGTCCTCCTCCACCCCACGTCTCCATTCTCAGCCACCACCCTCCTCAAATCACTGTCGTCCATGATTGCATGCTACGATATACCCACAGGCACACTCGTTCCTTCGTCCATCCACACCAAAAGATTCGGTCAGGCTTGCGAGAACGACGAGGCGCCTTGCGGAAAGCTGCAGATATCGTCCATCATGGGATTAGCGCCATGTATCGCTCATATCTCTCGCGATCGCGCAAACAAATTGCATTTTGCGACCTTGAGCTCAAAATGCTCGACGTGACTGCTAGACAAGCGCCTCCTCAACCATCGCCAGCCAGTCATTGATCTTTCCACCCGCCCAACTCACTTCTTCGTCTTCGCTCAGCATGGCACCCCCGACCACACCGTCCTCCCAAAGGTTCAGGCGCACGATCGACGAGCTAGTCGAACACAATCTGATCGTTGACTGTGCCGACAAGGCGTTCCCACGAGAGCTGAGTGAGCGTGTGGAGCAAATGCTGAACGCGCCGGTCATGCCTGAACAAGCTCATGCTGCACAGGAGATCGTCTATCAACATCGGGAGGCCCGCTCTATGGACAAGAAGAGTGCTGTTAACATGATGGAACCGCTGCTGCTCTTTCAGGGAGAGCGAACCGGCTATGCACGTGGCATACCCAACATCGATATCAGCCACGACTATACCATGACGACAGACTTTGTTCCAATCCCACCAAGTTCCGATTCAGATGCCCTGAGATATAAACCGGATCTCGCCATTGGATATTTAAATCCCCGCGACAGCGAGACCGGTGTAGACTCAGGGTTGACGGAAGAGGATAACGAGCTCCTGGAGAAGTGAGTTGACGATCACTCGCCAGATTCCCATGCTGACGTTAGATTGCTAGTTTCACGCTGAACCCCGAACTATCCTTCCCGTTCCTCACTGCCGAGTGGGAAGCAGCAGACGGACATTCCATCCTTAACGCCATGAAGAAGTCTGCTCTCCACGGCGCGACGATCGTAAATTACCATCGGCAATACTTCGAGTCCGCGTACGGCGATATTATACCTGCGACTTCGGCCTACACCATGCACATGTCCGTTACATGCGATATGATGCTGCTCCAGCTCTGGCTACATTGGAGCGAAGGGGGTGACAATGGAAAATACTTTATGAAAGAACTGTACTCGTGCAGTTTGTCTATGGAGAAGCAGATCGCGAAGGCCCAAGCGATCCTGAAGAGCCACCTGGACTGGGCGCTTGCGGATCGGCTTCAAGCTATCAAGGACGCACTTCCCCTTTGGCAAAAGGCTCGCGCTATAGAGAAGGCGAGTCACGAATTGAAAGAGGCTAGACGCATGTCAGCACTCGCTATTCGCGGATCGGTTTCTGTCCGTTCTCACACCACCCAAGCCACGGCGAATCCAAAGACGCCTCGTAGGAGTGTGGCAACACCCAAGTCGACCTCGAAGTCAAAGGCAACCAACAGCAACCACACATCATTACCACGAACCCGAAAGAGGCAGAGAGATTCCGCTGAGAGTTATGTTCCGCAAGATCAGATTGACGAGCTCTCACAGTCCTAGAGAAGGTTCAAGATCACGGGCGCCACAGATCGCCTGGAAACGCGGGTGCCAGTGGTAGCGCGACCGCCATCGGACGCAAGAAGACAGCGACCACCAAACCAGTGGTGGAGGTGATGGAGACGAAGGGGGTCGCGCAAGTTGTAGCAGACTTTGCCCTGCTACTCATCGTGAGAAGCACGAATGCCCCTCGATTGTGAGCTTCTCTTTAGCTCATGCCTTAGAGTACGGGATTTGAGGTCCCGGCAATGTGTTGTATGGCATCGTTTTTGGTTTAGTCTTCATATTATGTAAATATGGATACCAGCACACATTGCACCGAGCTTCTCCCCGTTTCTTCTCAAGATGCCCTGGCCGCAGTCCGCACAAATGAAGGTGTCGTATGCGCCCTTCGTTGACTAGCATGCAATGACCCAAGTACATCCAAAGCCATTTCGCGTATCCTTCCTTGTGTTCTCGCTTTCATAGATGTGTTGGGCTGAACATGTGGTGAGCGAGGATGCAGCTGCCAAAAATCTGTGAGGCTCGGGAGACCGGAGACAGCATGCCACCTATCCGCCCACTCGTCTCTCCCATCGAACCTTCGCGTCTACAACGGTTTACACGGGCAAAAACCGGGAGAGATCTAGCAAGATCCAATGCGACAGATATCTGCACGACTCCCCTCAACCTTCGCCCTCACTGGTGGACTTATTGGGATGACTGCCCTGGACTGAGCGGGGCCGCAGTCGCGGTGCGGGCCGTATGTTGATCTTCAAGCTCAACGGCGCGGATCTAGCTCGGGGTGGTTCGCGCTTGGCCGTCATGCGGGGCAACGCAGCTGCTGACACTCGCTCGAAAGCTGTGATGGACCCTCTCTTCGCGGCATCGACCGGAGGGATGACCCTACACGCACCGAGCAGTGACATAACCTCTCGACTGACCACATGGACTCTCAACATTGCGACACGTCTGACGTCGTCAGCTCCCCTGGCGGAATTCGCGAACACGACAACAACAACCCATAGAATCTCGATCGATAGACAGCCTTTTGACTACTTGTTGTACTGCAGACGCACGGGTGCTGCTCGTGCGGCAATCTGTCTTCATTACCGACAAAGCGAAAATTGGCACGTCGCTCGGTTCTCGACCAGTACTGCGACACGGCTGAAGCGGACGCTGAAGTCGTCACTGTTGTCACATGCTAGGGGCCAACATGCGAGACGAGCCACTGATGACTCCCGGAATACATAACCACCACATACGCAGAATTTACTCCTCATCAAATGAGAGATCGCAATCCTCAGACTCTAGGGGCCGACATAACTGAACAGTGTGGCTTCAGAACCTCCGCATATCGAACCCGATTTTCCACACCCAGACGACTACACAGCGACAAAGAAGGTCATGAGACGTGCTGAAGTGTGTTTCAGAGCAGACAAGTGGTTTAGACGCAGACATTGCTTCTGGGTTGGGTCAACGTCGTCTCCATGGTTGTGGATCGCAAGACCACGCACTCGAACATGGCAAACGGTCGTCAGATCCTTGCACTGCATATTTGGGATCGCATCGTCGACCGCAACGGTACCTCTCCTGGGATTGGAAAAGTATGGGCCTGGATGATATCGGGGCAGGCCTGTATGCACTTACCACAGAATGTACCTTCGAGATTGAGCGTCGGCTCACCCTCGAGAAGATCAAGGCCGATCACCTGCGCGTTCGCTACACTGATCCGCTAAGCAAGATGGCCAGAGAAGTGGGAATCCTCAAAGTTCAGGACGACGACAAGCACAAGGTCGAGGCCGCTTTACCCCGGATAAGTCTCCACTACTACGGAGCCAACGGGCATTCGCGAGAATTTGATATGGAGAGGGAGGCCACGCGTGGCTTCCAGATAAACAGCCTGATACAGCAGAGACCAGGCATCCGCGTGTACAAGGAGGGTTTCACGACCGGCAAAACCTTCGGTATCCTGACGAACATACACTTCAGCATGAAAGGTGCCTAGTATGCACCAGTGAAGCAGGAGGTCAGAGACAACCCCGACGAAAAGCTCAAGATCAAGGATCTCGGTATTTCCTTGGAGAAATTATGGTGGCACGACATGCACAAGTGGGCCGGCATCGTTAACTGGATCGCTGAATGCACCCCGTTCGCCGCCCCGGGCGACAGTGGTGCTCTGGTATGTGCAGTGGAAGAGAGTCAAACGGTGCCCTTGGGCATACACATTGGTCGTCTGACGTTCCAGGAAAACCGGAGCATGTTCTTCGGCTTCGAGGCCTGGTTCGTGGAGGGGGAATGCCACCAGCTCAAGTTGCACTTCTGACCAGCTTGCTCATCTTCGACATCGACTATCATTCCCAAATTGCACGAAACCCAAACACCCATTCGTAGACTTAGACAGATGACGTGACAGCACCGGCTGAGCGGCAGACGAGAATGCTACTGATATTTCCCGCACTGAGTCTCCACTTCGCGTGACCCTCGTTTGGCCGTCACGCCAATATTATACTAATGTGAGCCTAACATCGGACAGATGTTGGAACAGGGCTTATGCAAGTCCTTGTCTTGCGTTGACGCAGGCGTCAAGCCACGTGGCGAATCACACAAGAGGCTTGCCACACATCTGAGCATCCTAGTCTACACTGGCGATAAGCAATTTAGCATTGCAGGTAGTAGCATGGTATTGGATGCTTTTCCTACTCAACGCTCAAGGTGGGAGAAGGCTCCGTACGCGCGCAGGTAGGCAATATACTTCACTAGGCTCGAGACAACCAAGACTCCTACACTCCACTTCCTACCCCATCAACTCATAACTCTTATTTCACACCCACAAACCATAATTAGCCCTGGAGTTGAAGCCAACAATAACTCCTTCGCGAAGCTCATCAACGGCTTCTACGGAGTGCCGCTGCCGCCACGACTTCCGCCCGCACCGACCAAGCGTATCTCCGACATCGCATGGAGAGGTGACGTAGTGGATCCGTTTTCCTCGGAAGGTGGATAGTCAACAGAAGCGCCAGACCAGGTGCAGTCCATGAAGATTCGTCGTCGTCGCGCAGACCTCGAATACCTTCGCCATAGGCACCTGGACTACTTGGACCTCACCGTCGTGATCGGCCCAAAGCCCAACCAGAAGGACTGTTTTGAGCTAAGGGGGGCAATGAAGCAGGAAGTGTCCATCATGCATAGCAAGCTAGCCGGTAAGCAGTCTTTCATTGCCATGACTCTCGAGGTTGATATTTCGCTTTGCAACGTCAAGATGAGCACTCACGATTACCACCAGAGAGGCCTGGAACTCGGAATTCCCCCGCTGCTCGTGAAGCCGCCTATCTCTCCTCCTTTGAAGTGTATCAACGAAGACGTCAAGTTTGGTGTTGGTGGGGAGGTTACATTCAATCATTGCGTGAAGCACGGGGTAAGATGCATGAACCCGCCCCCTCATTGAACCTGGGGATCGCCCAGAAGTGGACCAAGGATCAGGATGTCAGGATGCACTGGGTATATTCTTTCCCCGGAAGAAACCCAGTCGAAACGGCGGGCATGGCTCACGGGCAGATCATTTTGTGATAGGTCTAACATTGCTTTTTGTTTACCCAAGTCCATGATACATACCTGTATATGATTGTACGGCTCTACAGCCACCACTGGTCTACTCAATAACTTCTCTTCATTCATGTTCAATGTATACTGTCTGTCCTCGAATGAACCCGCTGCCAATGGAGCGAGCTAAGGGGATTGAACTAGTTCCGCTTAGCCCAGAACCCCGCGAGAACGGTATGCAGTATATGATGTTGGCTCTGGGCTTACATCGCGGGAATTTGCGGCAGTCGACGAAGGGCGAAGCCGGTACCCTTCTCTGGAGTCGGAATTCGAGGAAGAGTCGCGAGATGTTTCATCCAGGAAAGGATTTGTCGGGCTTACGGCATGATGACCTCCGGCACTCTTCGGCACGGGATGCATTTCCTGGTTGTCTTCCAGATCCGAGTCGTCTCCTAGGCGTTGATGATGAGGTCCAGCGTGGCCAAGCTTACCATTGCAGTCGTCGCAACGACGTTTGCCACAACAGCAGCAAAGATGGCGTGACAGCCACGAGCGCGGCATCTTGGCGTCCGGGCCATGGATAAAGCGACCAGGATGGACTATGTTCCACACGAAGATGGCCAAACACATTGGAGCTGACTCCAAGACGTACAGGAGAGGCTCGTTGCTCGGCAGAGGGTTGCTTGCGCCAAGACCGGCGGAGAACTCGGCGAGACGGTAGATGATGCGAATGGTGATAGCCAACAAGCATGCGTACAGCGCGTACAGCAACCATGTCCAGCCACCAGTCTTGTCCGCGGGCAAGCGTCCCACCCTCTCCGCCTGGAGCTGGTCGCGGTGAAACTTGACGACCAACCCCAGAAACAGAACAATGAAGCCTTCCTGCATACCGATACCACCCATGTATATGTTCAAGCCCTTCTTTTGTGCTTCCAGACTTGCACCTGGACCTGCCATTCCCCCGCCAACGAGCTGGATGACAAACGAGACGATGTCGAGGGTGACGAAGATGAGTGCGAGGATGGAGGGGGAGAAGAACCAGACCTTGCGAGTGGGCGAGTAGAAGTGAACGATGCGGGCGAAGACCATGTAGGCGAAAGCGTTCACCCAGATAGGCGCTACCAAAACCAAGATCTGAGCGACCGTTGCAACGCCGGAGGATTGTTGGTTCTTGGAACCAAGAGCGCGAAATGCATAGGCGCCAGTTTCCCAAAGAGCGGCCATGATGATTACCCAGCAGAATCCATTGCGGTACACAATTGCTTGAACCAGATGTGCGATTGTGAGCATGCCAAACAGGACGGAGAAGGCTACCGCTGCGGCGAAGTTGGGAAAGTATACCCACAACGCATTGCATGCCTCCGCAGGGACGTAGCCATCAAGCCCAGGAGTCGCATACGAGCTGAAGCCAGGCGTGCAAGTCTCGGGTGGAAGATCAAGCGAGAGAGATGGTATGGAAGGTTCTGCGATCGATATTGTGGGAAGGTCCAACGAGAACGGCGCAATGCTTGGTGCGAAGTCGTCATCACGACGAGAAGGCGGAGCGGTTGCTGATGGAAGAGAGCTTATAACATCTCTAGCGGCAGTGGCTGGGGACGGTATTGACGTGGGTGTGGGTGAAGCGATGCAGTGGAAGGGCAGTAGGAAGGCGCTGAGAAGCGCAAGTGTATATCTCATGGTATGAGCAACACGGGAAGCAGATGTAGATATCTGTGATGTTTTGTGCGGGCAATGAACCCACGGGGCATTTCACCGTTATACATATTGACTAAAGGAAGCTGTTGTTGATACATACGTAGGCAGTGCTGCTCTAAGGTCGTGGACAGCGAGGCTGAGGATGGAAGACGTACGCACCTCGCAAGCCTGTCTCGATCGGGCGGCTGAGACATGTACTGTAGATGTTGCTTGCGGATGGGGCGTAAATGGCTTGCATAGCGTGGCTGGCGGCTGTAAGCAGCCACCTCCCCATGTTTGATGCTGGAGAGTCGCTCAGCCCCTGGTAGGGATCGCGCGTGCGGGAGATTTTGGGTGATAAGATGCAGCTCGTGCTGGAGAATGAATTGCCGTCGACATGGTGGTACGATGGGTCCGGTGGTGACAGACGTTGACCGTACAACCACTCCGAACCGATGTGCGTGTTGAGCGCGACACCAGGGTTGCACCCCTTGGAGGAATTCTCCCAACTAACCTGGGAACGAGGCGGAGCGCTACGGTTAATGCGTAGGGCGCCTTACCAGTTGGGCGACGTTTGCAACTCCCGCTCAGTCTTCTGCCCCACGTTTGAACGTGTCCCTCCTTCTGGAAATGGAGCGTCGCAGACGTATCAGCGTGGAAGGTAGGATCTAGAAGCCGTTATGCGGACGCCGGTTGCGCGGCCGTTGAACTTGGCATGGCAGGGACAGGAATACGGCGCGGACAGGGGTGAGCGAGACGGACACCCAGATGAAAACCAGCGCAATTCGAATGAAGAGCGCCGCGGGCCGCGGAGACCGAGCATGAGGGAGAGATGAAGATGAGGGTAGGGCCTGGGGGACGAGACGAGGGGCATCGTTCACGCTAGTCCGGTTCTGGCAAAGTCTGTACCGAAAAAAACCACGGTGTAAACAGTGGTTGCAGTACACATCCGAATGCCACCTCCGACCGAATTACCATGAGATATCCTGGATGTGCTTGCAAACACCGATTGACGCCACAATAGAACGCCAATCCGGCGGTAGCGTTGACTGCTGTCAATGTCGCAAGTGGTGCCATGATGTTTGTGTTGCGCCCTTGAACATGGGAAGAGCCACCTGCGCGTACTGAAGCTATCGTGCCTCACTCGGACAGAGGTCGCAGTTTCGATCAAAAATTGAGCGTTTGCAGCGGCCACCTGACTCCACCCACGGCCCCACTCCATAATTCACATTCGGGAGCTGGAGCAGCGGCCTAGACGACATCAATCTCTACACGACCAATGCTTCAATTCGCAACCACCCATAGCTTCCCCACGATGTCCCTCGGCAGCCTCGATCCCGATGCGGTATACATGGCAGCGCGGGTAGTTGAAACACAAGGCCGCTGCCTCATCACTCGACCGGCTACACCCGACTGGGCCGGGTCATACGACTTTGACTTCGTCCTGGATCTTGACGAGAGCCTACGTTTGCTCCTTGATCAAATGGAACATAGAAGAGCCCACTACGGCCGTGATGCTATCGAGTCGCGTCCTGCCCATACACCGGAGGCGATCTTGGCGAAGCATTGCGGCACCGAACATGGGAAGGCGCATCGCGAGGGCAGAATGACCATGGGCGCTTCTACACCGGAGGAAGACTACATGCAGGATCTTTGGGAAGGCGTACCTACCAGATACAAACAAAAGATCCCCTTGCCACAGCTCTACCCCGACTACACCAGGAGCGTCGGCGTCGCAGCCACGGCACCGCCTTCCCACCAAACAAGCAAATCTACTGGCATCCAAAAGCACTCTCGCGGTTCAAGCAGCAGCGACACCGATGATCAAGACGCCGTCTTCTCTCGGCCACAGCGAGGCGACTGGACCGTACTGACCAGGCCGTCCGAAGCCCCCAGTCAAGGTACCCTTCTGCACGACTCCACCTGCGTCCCGAAATTTTCCGCGCGTAGAATTAAAGATGCGTCTCCATGGATGACATCTAGATGAAACGAGCAAAATCAGAGTCTGAGTTTCCAGCGCACACGACATCGATACTTGCCGAGCTTCCGACATCTGTGGCCGATTACGTCAAGAATACCGGAGAACGATGCGCCGAACGGTTCACAAGCATTTGGGCAAAGAGTGGTACGCGGCACTTGTTCCCACAATGCTATTGTGCTCTTACCTCCCTATGTCTCCATTTCCAAGACCAGCATGCGGCGGACGTCAAGTGCCAGGTGCAATCTTTCGATACAGTCGAGATACGGCATGTCATTGGGTCTGGGTCACATGTGTGCTAAGAAAGTGAAGCTGTCCTCTTTCTACGACACTCTCAGCTAGTAGTTGCGCTTTCTACGCGCTACTATAATGAGCCATATCGCTTCATAGCCTTATCACTTGCAAATGATTGGCAGTGGAGGTGACGCAAAGATCTTGCCAATACAACGCACAAAATAGTCATGTGCTATGAATAAAAGAGATCCAACGAGCTCAAAGCCACAAAGCTATTTAGATCATAAACGTGGTCTACATGTGTCTGCTTCGTGAACTAATGGTGCGTTTTTGGACTGCCACATACAATACACCTACTGCTACGAAGGGGGTAATGAAACGTTTCCCTGCTACACGCGCCAGCTCGATCTTGATCTCGATTCCATGACCAAAAGATGGCCTGACGAAGTTCTCCACCACCGGCAATTCCCTTTTCCAATTCTGGAACATGAAGTATCGGGATTACATGAGACTGAGGAGAAGAAGATCAAGGTTTCGGCATTGGACGTACGAGCCTTCGCGTATACCGTGTTGATGCAAGTGGATCCGAATTGATGCAGGCGGAGCTTGCGGGTCACACTCCCGCATAAGGGCTGTGAGTCCATATTGATCCCATTGCTATGCGTCCAAACACATGACGTGCGCTGATGCTAATATCGCCAGCAACGTCTCCCAGGTGTCGCTATAGCAAGCATGAAGACCTCACTGGATGGACAAGAGTCGTTTTTCGGGCACCAAGTCTTCTAACATGTTTTCATAAGGTTCTCCATGTTTGGTGGTGAGAGCGAGGCTGCGACATCGTGGCCATTGAATACCAATGGAACAGAATAAGCTAACACACCTCATACAAGGGAAAAGCTGAACAGGTCTACAGGCTACATTATGCTAAAACCTTGCAAAGGCGGTGACCCAACGCTAACGTAGGCTCCAGGCTGTTTAGTTTTTTCCTAGGTTGGCGTGCACACAATGTAGAAGGGATCGCGATGTCAGCTCCATAGTCAAGGCTGCCTAATCTGTTATCATTCCAGGAATATGAGAAAGCGAAATACTTTTAGCATTAGCTGATATGGTTTTGTACCCTGGAATTGTCTCGCCGTGTACGGGTGGTAGTTGTGCCCTCAAGATGCGACCAACTCCCATTCTTCGTCCTTCTTGCCTTCTCTTGCACGTCTATCCACTTTTGCATCCAAACCCCTGTTCACGGCAGCTCCGCTACGTGCCTCAGCACTGCCGCTATGCGCCGACGCCCTCACCGCTTTTCCATCCAACTCCCCAGCGCGTCGTCCTACATCCGCGGTGTCAAATGCGCCAAGCATCCGCGCGTACTTGTTGGCCCCTTCTGCTGTCTTCTTCTACTCACTGGGTCAGCGCATAGAAAGAATTGTATGGGCCAAGTCCTTACGACGATAGACTCCACTCTGCGTCGGATAGGCAAGCGCTGTTTATGTTCCCCCACCGATTGCTTGCAGTCCATGTGGAAAATGAATTCTTCTGCATCTCGCTGAACGGCCCGCAGTTCTTGCCTGATACGTAGCGCGCGTTCGTCAAACTCGTGTAAGAAGGCGCGATCGCGCAGGGTCGCGGCCTGCAGTGCCGTTTCTTCTGCTCGACAATTGGTTTCCAGCGTCGCAAAATGGTCCTGGAGCTTGCGGTAAGAGACACTGGGGTCGGGAGCTGTCGCCATATTCTCGCGATGCACTTGCAGAAGGCTCGTGTGTGCAGGTCCGGGGTGTTTGGGGAATGATGTGTCGTGAAGAGAGAGAGAAGAATATGTTCGATGCTGATTGCAATGAGAGCTCAGGAGAATAGAAGGATGTAGCTCTATGATCCCATCGTTCAGATGAGATGTGAGTGAGGTGAGTGAGGATGGAGAATGCCGCGTAACGCTCATCGTTGTGTAGCAGGTGAAGGTGATGAGTGAGCCGTGACGGTACCATCAACCTCGGTTCCACCCCGTGGGAAAATGATAGACCGCATACTCAAGTACTGGGGTCAGAACAGGCTGGAATAGACGCAGTAGTAGTGGTTATAGGACCTCGGAGAAGAGGAGAGTATTAATTCTTCGTAGTTACAACCACCAGAGATATGCGAACAGGGAACGTAATATTGCAGATTGAGATCGAGAGTACACGATTGACGCATGGGATGATGGGGATGATGGGGATGAAGATGTCAAGGTCTGGGTCAGTCGATGATGTCGCCGATGTGGAGCTAGCCCTTTTACGGTCAAGCTCTCGCGCACGTGAGGACGTACGCGAGCGCGAATCTGCCCAGGTGGTCCAACGCGACCCCGCATCGACATCTCGCCACAGCGCTCCCACCTCATACAAGGGAAAAATTGAACACGTCTGCAGACTACATTGACATGAGTACATGCAAATTGGGTGTGTTAACATCGATGTAGACCCCAGGTTGTTCACTTTTCCCCCAGGTTGACGTGCTCCTGGTGTTGCGTGTCCGCCGTCCACACATCTTTCCCCATCTCACGAATCAAACTGAAGGAAAAATCGCGTCATCGCGGTTCCTCTCCATCAGTCTCGTCGCGCCATGACTATTCGAGCTCGAGCGCGACCCAAGCGAACCGCTGTCCAGCTCCTCCAAAGGAGCCGGGGTGGCTGAATCATGCGCAGGCGATTTCACTCATCCACGTAAAGGCGCTGTCTCTACGTCTGGTCTTCGAGAGCAATGGCGCTGGTACGACATCTTCTCCTCCCAAAAGTGGAATGGCAGCTGCTGACATCCCCACTTAGACGACCTCCACGACCGATGTGATGGCCACAGCCGAGCCACTTTTCCGACGATCAGCCCGCAGCAAGCACAACGCGCATGCTTGACGTCTTGCCCCGCGTCGCACAATTGCCTACCTCTCTTCCACGTCGCCGCGAACAAGAAAACCGTCAAGGGGGAAATCTGCTATGACCGAGAACGCGCAACAACGAGAACCGATCGGCGGCGCAGCGCTTGAGTTTGCTGTACGAAGGAGAGGCGGTATGAGCTGGAAGGTCATGGCTGGACGGAATCTGCGCCGTCCCCATCGAAAGGCCTCCCGCCTTGAGCGACGACGTCTGTAGGCTCCCTGCGATACTTCCTCCCCACCACACAAGCGGCCCCTTTTCACGACATAGAAGACTTTACGGATGCACCGAAACGAATGTGGCCGGAGGAATGGAAATACCAGTCGGGTCAGAGTAATCTTGGGCGGCAGGAGAAGCTTCCGACCATGGGTTCAGCCAGGCCTCGAATATCGTGGTGCAGGGGCTCAGCGAAGGGATTGGTATGAGCCGCCAGCAGCTCCATGTGGCTTTCTCCTTCTGTCATGATCAACACTCTTTCCCTACTCATGGAGGCTGAATAGCCGCAATCACTTTCTTGACAACGTCGACATCTTCATGTATCCGGCTCCCATGCCCCCGCTTGCACAGGTTGTATTACCTTCTGCCTTGCTAGCATTGTATCAATTACCCTTCCGTCTGACCTGGATGATGATGAGGTCGTAACTTGACATCGAATCATCTTCGATTGCTCTCGCGCGAAAACCACTTCCTGCTCTGGACCGTACGTTGGAATGATGTATCGATACTTGGGGTAGCTAAACTCTATCTCGTATTTGTTGCTTACATTGTATCAACTCTTGATACCTAGCATGCTTTGAAGACATGTATGAACTTTACCAAGCAAGTTATTTGTAGACTGCGATGTGGATCAGAGCCATGTCTACCTAGGTAACGTCAATTTTCGAAGGGTGGCGTGACCAGCTCCTTCAACTGATGTGCTAGCAAAGCTGGATGGATTATTGATATAGTGGAATCGAGCTTCCAGAAGATAGCGGTATCACCCATTCCGAGACGATTCATAGACGAAGAACTGGCTAGCCGTCTGTAACCGGATACTCATTATTCCTACCCTGCGAGGCATGGATGGTCGCAATCGCAGGCGGCAATGGATTCATGCATCGAGAATCTCTGGAAGTCACTCTCCTTGAGTCTTGTCACAGTGCCGAATCTCATACGATATGAATCGAAACACTGGTTGACAGTTCGGGTGGTGGCGATGTCGCATCCGCGCACGGGCTGAGCGTTGCTGCCTTCAGATGATAGCAGCATCTATTCGAAGAGGTTCTTGCATCTCACCGAAGCCGAGTGTAGTAAGCGTATTAAATCGTTTGTCGAGATCTTCTCATTATCTCGTTCGATTCGGCAGGCACCTAAGAAGATGCACTGTGGGAGGTCGACGCTGACCCAAAGCAGCCTAGCTCAGGTTGCCGTCACTGCCATCCAGGAATGTCGTCGTGGCCGTGAGCTCCTTCCCACTCATCCAAGCACGCGGCCCTTCTCTCACTTTTCACCCCACATCGTCCAATCCGCCAACAATGGGCATTCACGGCCCACCTTCTCGCCTATAACATGGGTACCTCGTTAGCGAAGGATGCCCGAGCACTACAACGCCAGATTTCTACCTTGCACGCAGACTCGGAAGCCACGCTGATCACATACTCCAAGCTACTGCACAAGTACCCCGAAGACCGTCGCGCCTTGCTCGCACTGCTCGACGCGACCGCACATAGCATCATCGAGGGGTGGAGGCTACGAGCGCTGGACGACCACACGAACGCACGAGGAGCCTTCAATAGCCTGGAGAAGGGACGCTGGGAAGCGTTCGGCTGGCTTGAACTTGACATCGCCTTCGCATCGGTCTGGATCGACAAACCGACCTTTCTAATTCAACTGCGAGCGCTGCACGACAAGACCAAGCTCAACTGGAAAACAGCCGTTGGCCTCATCGCAACTGCTAAGGGCAACGCTCGCGACGTCAAACCAAAACACATCAAGCACGTACTAGAACAAGCGCAAGCAACCGAGAGAAGCGTTACAGTCTCGCACAGAAAGACGGCTGTTCACGGTGATCAGAGAGAAGTGTACGGGCCTGCGACTGGCGACTGGGAGGAGCAGGAAAGCAACGCAGAACAGGACGAAGACGGAGACGTAACGCTCGTAGAACACGACCCCCCGACGCAGAAAAGCCCCGATCAACCACCCATCACCCAGTCTGGTTCCCCAAGCTGGGGCGAGGACGACACGTGCTTAGACGACGGCATTGTCCCGGTGAACGAGACCGGAAGGCAGCATCTCCAACGTCAGCATCTCGACGAGCAGCGTATCGACCCGCAACAATTCAACCAAACGCGCCTTGCCACGATGGACACAAGCAATGCCCAAAGCGTACAGCCTGAAGATCGGGTCGCGATCGTGAAGCGGTGGAAGCAGGAACTGGAGGACAGTCGCGCGAAGGCAAGGGAGTCTCGGGAAGCCAATGTTGCTGCAGGCGTATATCTCGAGGAAACAACGAACACATCGAATCTGAACGCTCGCAAGAGAGTTGCGCGTGTCGCCTTTGGTATACCAGATGATGAAGGTCAGGTGGGTGGTGAAGCCGCTCAAAAGACTGTGGCGGATGCGACGGCCGAGCTGGAACGCACATCTACGGCGTGGAAAGCCGATCGCGAAGAAACTGCACGGAGGGAAGCAGAGTTTGTCGAGATTACGCGTGTGGTCCTCGAGGGGGTATGAGAGCTGTGAGATGATGGCACGACATTACAATTGTGGTGGCTATGAATTTGATAAAGGCAGATTTAGGGGTATGAGTTCGCGTGACTCGCATACGTAGCGGACTTACCGTCACGGAATGAACATGATTCCATATTTGGTGTAATGATGTAACCTCATGTACCTAGCAAGACTCTGCCTTTGGTGTTTCTCCTCGGCGTCGCATCTCCACCCAACTTACCACGAGGACAGGCAGTCTGATCTGCTCTGGGTCAGACTACGCGTAGCAACAGCTATATGACTAATTGATACGTTTTGATCTTGTCAAAGTGACCCCTTCAACCTCCCCGGTCTCGGGCCCTTACTATGCTGAACGGAGTTCCTGCTTACAGTCGACTGAGACACGTCTCAGCGCACCTACGATAATCCGGCTGCCCTCATCACCATGCCCACCCATGCCGTGCAGAAGATTACCGTAGCGTAAGACGCTGCTGGCTTCGCCAAACGGAAAGTATCCTTTGAGCACCATCAACGCTGTGCACGTGTGTTTCCCTGGTGACATCGATCGATATTGAGCGCGGATGGCTGGGTCGGAGCAATGTCGTTGCTTCTGATATATCCGCATCGCTTCGTCCGCTGTATAGCATATCTGCTGAGAGCCAGAGTTAGCGTCGGTGTTTGGGGGTATCTTCATGGACTGGAAATACGCACCGGAATAAGCTCGCTACTCAAACAGCTCTCGGCAGTCTATCAGCGTGGCTCTCGCGCATCCTAAGCGCAACGAGGCGCACATATCTGTGACTGATTCAATGGACACAAGGACGTGGCTATTGGCTACCGCATCCGGGAACGACCCATCGTGAATAAGATTGGGCGACCGGCGATGCGCTCCACGCGATGGGCACTTCCTCGGCCGTGGTCTGTTGCTGGATATGTCGAGTGATCGGCATTGGTGCCTGGAGACGTCTGCACACCCGCTAACTCATGGCCGTACTTCTGTCGGCGCCGTGCCTTTCGCACCCGTGGTTTTCGTGGCGCAGTATAGTGGAATTCGATCGCGGCGCCTGCGAGAGCGTGTGTGTCCATGCGTGAGTGTGCGTCAAGCCACAAGGTGGGGATAAGTTGGGTCTGGGATGAGGTGCCGCCGAGGTCGACAGATTGGACAGGGATCCTCGACATCGTTGGGGAGCACATGGAAAGCACGTGGTAGCGCCATCAAATTAAGCAGGTGGTGCTCATGTATACTTTCGTCCCAATACTTCGTCGTAGCATGCGATGCAGAATGCGATTACCCCTAGTGACGCTTCTGTCGAAGCCGGGTGGCTTGCACTCATGACCGTAGCCATGACCAGATCATCGCCTGGTCTGCGATCCATGGCGGTTCGCATGTGGAATGGAATGCAAGCATGTGATCAAGGGAGTCGTCAGTATCGACTGAAGAATAGTGAAAGCTTGTGATATCCGTCATGCGCGCGACCATGTCTATGCTAAGGTCCCGGAAGTTGGCTCTTACTTCCATCATCGTTTTCCAATGCCTTCCGGTTGTCCTCACCGCCATCTTTTCCAAGGATATGGCATTGGTGCAGGTGCTGGTCATGTTTTCTCTCGGATCCATTGGAAAAGTCTGCTGCCGTCGCGGCGCATGTCAAAAGTTGCCGTCCTTCCGTTGTCGGGCGATTGGTCATCGCCGCCGGTTGAGTCGCACAACAACGTTGCGGATGGCCAGGATAGACTTCGGCAGATTGTGGCTGCCAGCGATGGCTTTAGGTCGCGATGACTTCAGGTCGCGATCGTAATTTTATTCTGGTTGAATATGGCGAGTCTAGGCTGGCAGCGACGCCTATCGCTCGTGATTGGAGATGCTGTGTCGCGATGAGGTTGACGCGCGGTGGGGTGGCTCGCGCGTCATCGGGCACGGCCCGCTCTCATTGGCTGGTCAGCAGGTGGGCGATTTTGCCGACCCCGCGAAACTCGAAGCCGCCACATCTCCTTCACCTCACATATGCATCCTCGTTCCACTAACCACTCCCGGTAATTCTCGTAGCACACACAACGTCGTTCCCTCAGTTTCCGGGACAGAAATCCATCAACCTATTGCGCATACGTGGCCCGCAAGATGCCCATGTGTGACAGGGAAATTCCACCCACGTCCGTTACCCTGTCTAGTTTCTGCATCCGTCCAGCGTTATGTTGATTCTCTCTGTCATTTCCTATCGGTCGACTGTCGCGGATTCCATGTTTCGAGCCAGTCTCCACGGCCTTCTTGGTGTCCCCAGGAACGGAACACGTTCACGGTACTGGTCGTGTCAATGACAGGTTTCGATACATGCGCCTCAAAATGAGTTTTCCTGCGACATTGATATTCTCTGTATCACTTCCTTATGGTATAGAAAACATCTAATTCGTGTGCCGACTCAGCATATTGCCATGTATCATCGTACTTTACCCTGTTACCACATTTGACCTCACACTTGCTTTAAACGCAACGAGAAGAAGCCACGTATAACGCCAATCGGTGGAATATCAGCGTCTGTATTCATTGGTAGACGGCCGCCTCTTTGCTATAATGTCGCGGGTGGAGCTTCGTCGGATGCGGGTCGTTGCGGCGCTAGCGCCAAGGATGTTAGGGCATGATGCAGGTACACAAACAGTTCGAACGCGAACTTGATCAAAGTGAAAAGTACATGCGAGCCACCCGACACTCGCTTCCTCTCGCGCTTCCAACCGTTCACTGTCATCATAAAATACACTAGTCAACGACACGACTAGTTCCTTTCCAAGGTCATTGACATGGAGCGACCGCGTCCGCAACAATCACGTCCAGTCAACGATATGTCGCCCCAATCCGGCAAACGAGCGGTCAAGTGCGCAGAACATGAGAAGCTTGAGAGACATATCATGGTGAAATCTGAGCAACTAGAAAGTGCGTCAATATTAACCCACTTTCTCTTCCCCAATGCTGACCTTTGGCCAAGTCAAGATCGAAGACAGTCCCTCATCACCGCCCGTATCTTCCCACGCACACATCGGCTCCTCGTCTTCAGAAGCTAACATAAGCTCCCCGTTATATTCAAGAGATCTCAGCACTCGTGCGTCTCTACAATCTTCATTTCGGCCAATCATCCCCACCACCTACACAACATCTCTGAACAAGGGCGATACGTGCATCCCCACTGCCCAAAGTCTTCGAGCTGCCGGATTCATTCACCCCTCATGGCCCGAAGCTCGATCGCGGGCACCCTACATCCTGCCCAGAGGCTGGTACCGAGCATCAGATGAGAACGGCAATACGTACTTCTACAATGGCTTGGGCGTTGCGACATGGCTGCGACCGACGGAGGTACCAGGTTTGCTTCCGGTCACTCAAGACATGGTAGACCGATACAATAATCCACGAGCCTGGGCAGAGGCTTCACTGCACACCACCAAGCCGACTGAGACACTGAATACCCCTCCGATCACCCAAGGTCTGGTGAATAAGTACAATAGTCGAGCCGAGACAGAAGAGGCAGAGAGGTTACCGCAGACCCCCGAGCAGGCTGACGTGCCGACTGACCAGCCCGAACCTGAGGAAATCTCTTACGCGCAGCAGCCCACACCTTCGGGCTCTCAAGGCGCCGTTCCATACAACGCGAGCTCAATGCCATGGGCACCCCGCCGCCCTTCGCTGCTCCGCTATGAAGCCTCTGCCAGATTTCCAGAAAATGGAAACCGTCATGCGCCACCGGAATTACGTCGCTCAAGATCCCCACGCTCCCCACCGCCAGCCCTTCGTAGACCTCGCTCCGTCGAACGTAGTCGCAGGGGAGTTCGTTTCGCCCTCGATGAAGATGAAACCACCACCACCACCTCCACTACCATTGCTGCAGAGACGAGGCCAAAGTTTCACAGCAAAGAACCATTCAGCCACCAAAAGGGCAAGGAACACATCCAAACCTGTTATTTCTGGAACCATCCGACCATTCCTCGCTGCATTAACGGCAGTCGCTGTCGATTTATGCACGAATGTAGTCAGTGCCATAGCATGGCTCACGGGCGCGCTCACTGCGACAGTGATCTTGGTGAAGGTTATCGTCGTGGTCCACGCCGAGAGGGGAACGCATACTCACGTCGCTGAGATACGTCATGCGACCGCGCGTCCAACAAGAGAAGACAGAGGAGGCGAAGAGGCTTTGTCGCCGAGCGCAAAGGAGGGAGTGTACCGACCTAGATGCGGATGATGGCGGTCAGCGAGAGGATATGGTGGTCATCTTGAGAAGATACGGTGTGTGGCTTCGCAGCGGCGAGCCTGTAAGAAAGCCGAGGATGTAGTTATGAGTTTGTCCCGTGGAATGATGAATGAATTGTAATAATGTAGAACAAACTTCCTGATTTGTCTCAAGGCAGAGCAGATACAATGCGTATTGATCGTTGCTTCAATGTGCTGCGCTCTTGCAAGTTGCATAACCTCGCCATGGAAGCCCTCCTGTCACTTCGTGTCTTGACCAACACGTCACTGTGTTGTTCCTTTGGTGGCGCGGCTGGGTTTCGATGTCGGGATTCGGGGAGTGTGGGAGCCTGCAGATTGGAGTTTGAAGCTTTCAGGTCTGCCGTCTGTCAGGGCTCAGTGCAGCAACCTCGGCTGCTTAGTAAGGCTCCATCCCGCCCGTTATGTTGTCTTGCGACAGCCCCGGGGCACCCTCCAAAGTCATCAGCAACATTTTGCCACACCAGTATTACCACACCGCATGTCGCATTCAACTTACCCGAGCAGAAACGCGACAGAACTGGGACGAGCTCTGTTTATGACAGGTGGCACGTTGTTAGTAGATAGCACTGGTCAGTCTGTGATGTCATCATCCCCCGCGACGCGCTTGCGCTGAAAGCGCGCCATCACGTGATGATGACGCGCCGCAAGTTGCACGCCCAACTCTTCTCTTAGAGGTACATGCCGGTTGTCATCATATCGCGTGCCGCATCTCTCGGGCTGTATGCTTCAAAGAGGACAAGACAGCTTCGACTTCTGCATTCGAGATTACTGCAGGTTGCGTACCGGCTTGATACGACACTGCTGCGAAGATGCGGAGAGTGGATAGAAGCAGAAGCTATGCTGACCACATACTGCAACGTAGATGAAAAGACCCGGACTCAACACAAATGTTACGGGATCTCTAGTTGGGTGTCAACTAAGTTGCGGACTACTTGTTTTGCCCGGGTACACCTAATGGATGGCATTATGTAGACGTTCTCCGCAAGCGGTTAGACCGTTGAAGCTGCCTCGGCAATGTGGGAAGACGGGTCCGACTTCCTCATGCGAGCGCTGACTCAACCATACCGCGAGCATTTCTTCGCACCGCTTCGCATCGCGCCACTGCATCTCAAGCTCTCACGTCGCGCTCTATCAACTTCTTAATGTTGTGTCGCTCGCGGTTACTTCGTATGAAGCCTTCGCCATTGTTGGCCATACGTTCTTCACAATGCCCAGGTCATATCTACCGTCCTCCATGCCGTCGCGCGCTCTACTGTAGACCTTTGATGGACCGGCTTCACTTGCTTCGATGAGGATGTGGCTCATAGCCGAGACGCCAGAGGGTAATAGGGAGGGCAGTGGCTCGCAGTCAAGATCAAGGCGCTCGTGAATAAGATCATCGATTGATACGGATTAGCAGAAGCCCAATACGCTTCTCGCGGAACAATATCGGAAGAACAAAGTCGTCTCGCTAGCGACAGTTGACGTAATCAGACCGGCCTAAGAAGACACACCGGTCTTCTTCGAGCTGCGTCGAATGAGTCAAAACTCCCCATTCGCTTGTTCCCTGCAGTCGCATTTATAAACAACCCCTTCCGGGACCGCAAGATCACTGGCGACCATGTCACCGTAACATTGGCTATGGTAGAGCCCTTGACACTATATCGTCAGCCTAGAGCAAGCCCATGAGGTATCGCATATACTTACGACCGCTCCGACCGCAAGTAGCTCGATTGTATCCACACGAACAAGCTCCAGCATGACTCAACAAGCGATGAGCACTAACAATGCGACGATCAGTCAGTGGTGATGAAACGGCTCCGGAGCTTCTGCGAGCGTGTCTTGAGTCCGTTCTGGAAGACGGCGAGCGTGGTGAGAAAGCCGGACCACCGAAGCCTTAGCCACTTCCTGAGATTGCCTATGGCGGACGAGCTTTTGGATTCCGTAGCGTGGATAGTCTTTTCGTTCATGATAGCAATGTTGCGTCTAGGAGAATTCGTTGTTTTGGAAGTGTTCGGTGACAGCGGAAGAAGTGAATAAGTAATTGGCCGACCTCCTTTGAACGCTGAGCGATAACACGTTAATGGCCGGTCTGGTAGGGATGGGGATTGAACGTGCGTCGAGGATCGTGAGTATGTGTGATATGGAGTGAGCGTTGGACGAGCAAGGCAAACGAGCGCAGATTAGAAAGCTTTACCGTTGCCTTTTACTAAAGCGGGCTCTTGCTGGTTGTGTCAGATAGGTCAGCTGTTCGACTGGCTCGTTTATGTGTGCACTTGATCGTCCTGATTCCAGAAAACTGGCACAGTGAAAGATGCATGTCATGTGTGAGGAAAAACGTACATTGTGCATCGCCAAGGAGCCCCTCGCTCGTGAGGTGTGGTGAAATGGTGCTACAGGAACACAATGACGAGATAAAAGTCACGATTTGGCAGTGTCGCCCAACACCAATTTAGGATGTCTGAATTATGAGTTGATGCGATGTTACGAGATTTGAGTGATACCAAGATAATGTCGGTCATGACGCGTCGCTGGTGGTTGCGGCCAGCCCTGTGCGACGTCACAGCGCTACCTATGGCCCACTCTCATTCACGTGATAGCGATACACCTTCTACGAGACCTGCAGGGCTTGGGGAGATATTGACCGTAGATGCGCGTGTCCAGCCTCAATGCTTCGGACATCTCGCCGCAGAAATCTTACGACTAACAAGCCCTCTGTTGTTGCACCAAAACCTCAAATCTCGTATGCTGTTGGCAGAAGTTGCTGATAACGCTCTTTTCCCGCCCAGACATGTCGAGCTCCTGGCATTTGCCCGCGATCGAGTGCAAAAGATCTCATCGAAGTGCGATTACTTTCTTTCGGGACGATCGCTGGCTGTCTATTACGCTGAGAGCGACATCACCAGCGAGTGTCGAAAGTCCCGCGCATGGAGCCCGCTTCTCCGGAGTGCACTATCATTCTCTACAAGGTAGGAACGAAGACCACCCCAGAAGAATACTAGATTCTCATCTACACCATCGCCGTACATGTCCGCCAATGCGCTAAATACTGACTAAAATCCGGCGAAAGCACAGCTTCGTCTACTTCGAAACTTCTGTCTTTTTGGGCAACACGTAGGTGGCTTTAAAGATCTGTTGCCTCCATCAGAGCCACCTCACGCAGATACAAACCACGGTCGGCAGTATTATTGCATTGGTGTACAGTTGTTCAAGCGACCCAACTCGAAATAGATAGTGATGCATCAGGCAGATTGGACGATAGCGGCGGACTCGTCCATCACTGTAGCTATCTACTTATTAAAGACACTAGGGATTGACTTGCGAAGCTTTCACCGCCTCCGTCAAGGCTATGCTTGTTGGCTTATTAGGTTTAGAATACTGCCGAAGGTCAACATACTTGCTTTTGGTCAACCACTTCAATCGCCTAAACGTGGTTATGATTTGGCGACGTGAACATGTGTTGCGAAAGCGAGTTTCGTGACAGTCGGTTCACCCCAAATGTGTTCGTCACTGGCGACGGCTAGAATGGCTTCGCTATGCCATCTTCCCAACGGGCGTTCTGCTGACGGTACGCTGTGAAGATGAGTTCTCAGACAAGCAGCAGCTCCAAATTGCCAGACGCTCATGTCGACATTGTCTTCAGACCCCTCATTACTTGTGTGTTTCTACCCATGTAGACGGCCGCGCATCTGCTCAGCCTCTTGATGGAACTTTACGGTAGAGGCGGGTATGACTTGAGATCTCTTCCCCCCTCAGGTACCAAGCAAGCTAGGTACTCCAATGGGGTACTGACCGAGGCCCATACGGCGCTGGATTGACGAGCGGCAGTAGCTCCCACCCCGCGCGCAACAGCGGAGGAGAGTGTGTGAGGCTATCGTACGCCCTGAACAGAAAGGGGACCATTTTCGCTCCATCATATGTTCTTGTAGTCTGCACTATCGCTATCTCTCTCGGCTGTTGGGTAGTTGATCTACAGCGCCGATTGATGACATCGAGAGACGCTCGATGAGTGGTGAGTGAGATGCGCCAGCGGAATTGTACGTGCATTGTCGAACCGCCGTTGCTTGGAGCTGTGGCATCATCCCCTCGATGCGGGGTGGGACGTGGAGAAAGGGTCGTTATTGCCGATGGAAGTAGCCTGCCCATGACCAGATAGTGCTCTTGTTGCAGTGACACGCAAATGCGCCGTTCACGCATCCTCCCGCAAGTGTAGAGGTCGTGTCCATTGGTGTAGGGGGTCGGAGACGATCGAGGGTGGCTGATGATAGGTGGTTTCCTCCGGTACGAGTTGGTCTCGTTCATGTCTGTAATCGCGTAAGCCAGTAGTTGCCCCTGAACAAATGTGCGCGCCATCAGTGACATGTCGCCCGTCCCCGGTGATGGACATGCCGAGTGGGCATATGGTGACCTCGGCCGCGCAGCCATGGCCGAGTGCGATGTGGACGTGCCGGTTCAGTGGGCGTGGATGGGTTGACCAGCCGATGACGTGATACGCGATACCGCTGTTGAGGTTCCGGAACGAAGGACCACTGGTGGCAATGGTAGAGGCGGGCAATGCAGTGCAGAGACATCTGGGCAGCCTTCTAGTGCGGCTCTCGGCCGCGTGGGGGACGGAGGAAAGTCTGCTTGGCATAGCGCACAGACCCCCGCCGCCATCGTCATTATCGCCAACCACCTCGCCCTCCCCATCTCAATCACCAAAGTAGATTCTCTCCACCGTCGCGCCAAACCCATCTGTTCCTGCAAGTTTGTTGGAGTGCGACAGGTCTTCCACCTTGTATGACCAAGAGCTGACCCTTCGCCACCCCCAAGTGCAGTGCTGTCCTGTCTTCAGGATGGCCATGAACCATCCAATTATCTGGTCTCGATCCGGGCATCATTCGATACGCCTCACACGATGAATGTTCCTTCCATCACAAGGACAGCTATTGTTGCGCCTCGCTTGCGGATAGAGCAGTGCTTTCACCCCGCTACCTGTCGCTTTTCACTTCCCATGTTACACGACTGATGGCAGGCTGCATGTTTCAGTCTCAACCACGCAATGGCATCTTCGCACCGGCGCGTTCATCAAGCAAGCAAACCCGTCATCTCCTCCATCGTTTCTTTCTTCGTGTGAGCCCGCGATTCGCACGACCTAAATCGTCTCATATACTGTGTCGCTTTCTCCACACTCTTGAACTATTTTCCAACAGCGTTTGTCTGGCTTCCAGACGATTCACGCTCTTCTGGTGAGCCTACGAGAGCCCCCAAGTCATATATGGTGCTGTAAACGCATTCGTCAGACACATTAAGCATTGCCTGTTACAATGCGACCAGTCAACGAGAAGTACTAACAAAAATCAATGTAGCAGTGCCAGCGCCGACCGCTTCCGCCATCGACATCGATGCGTATGAGCGCGCAAGCATCAACAAGCCGCAGCCGACCACCGACGATCGGGTATCGTCTCCTCTCCCGCACGCTCGGTGCCTCTGCAAACCCCTCGTCTCTTTACCTCCACCGTTTCCATCCCTTGGCCTACCGCTACATATCGCTAGTACTGCATCTCCACCTTCAGAAACATGCCTGCGTATCCGCGATTGTCACTGGGACCTCCGGCAGATACGGTGTCGATACTGGAAGTCATTGCGCATCCGATAGATTCTCATGCACCCAGCTTTCTCAACCTCTCGGGTGAGGCACGTAACATAGTCTACGAGCTGCTCTTCGAATCTGCGCAGCCGATAGCACTCTCTGTCCCGCCATCTGCGCATGCATCTCAGAATTCTGTACCTCCAGTAGCGCTACTTTCGACATGCCGGCAAATCTATCATGAAGCTGTCGGCATCTTGTACACCCGCAACCGTTTCCTTGCCGCGACCGCATCGGGTTCCACATGGTTATCTGCCTTAAACCACACAACTAGTTGGCTTTTGGGACTGGGATCACAAGCAAGGCATCTTCGCCACCTAACCGTACACGTTGTTCACCGCGGTCGCGACCTGAACGAGCTGCAATCGTTTCATCCGGTTACCACATCAAACGCACGACTTTTCGAGGTCCTACCCCTGCTGCGCGCGCTCTGGGAACTTCGCTTGGACCGGTGTCATATCGAATACGCTCTTGCCCACCAGGATTATGCCAATTATCTCGATATATACCGGTCAGACGCGCTTTGTGCAGCAGACGCCGCCTTTGCTGCTATTGCCTATGGACCAGTCGCTCTGACTACACCACGAAAGCTGCTCGCTAGCGTCCAAATTTCTTCCTCCGGCACTTGCCTTCTTCGATTCAAGAGCTCAACAGAAGGGCTCGTGAGCTCCGTCGAGTGTCTTACGCCAACAGGTGCATGTGCCATGTCGATCGAATGCCTCCCTGCGGAGCTTCGTCCTCTTCCTCGTCTCGTCAGACACCCAGCAAAGAAGAGCCAGGCGAGTTTGGCGGGTCTTCCCTTCAGCGTACAAGGTAGCATCGTCTCGGCGTACATGGCGACTGCGAAAGAGCCGTCTTCGGCAATTGAAGTAGACCTTGGTATGCGCCGGATACGTGGCCTCGAGCACCTACACCCCTTGCTCGCTCTGAATCGCTCCTTTCGGCTGAAAGCGCTATCCTCCATCACAATGCTGGCCGAGCCAGTAACGGTGCGCCTTCCGATGAATACCACCTCTAAGGATAAGTCGGGTTTCTGGGACCTCCTTCGCTATGTACGCGAAGATGCCGGAGGTCCAGATCGCTTCAATTGTTTGCACTGGGCATTGTTACGTAACAGGCATCTGAGCATTTCTGTTACCTTTCAGCTCACCCCCACGACGACCCTGCGCAACGTCGAAATGGATGTGCATGGCTTACTTCAGATCGAGATGCGTCGCGAGTGGTCGTGGCCTGTGGACTTTCCTCGACCGGATATCCCCATCCGTGTGCAACTTGTGCATGTATCTGGCAAACACTCCGGCCTCCAGACAGTTCACACACGTCAATTCCTCCTTGGCCAGTTGAATCAGAAAATGTTGTTGCTTCTGCGCGACGCCATCCAGACATCGACAATTCATTACCGCCACTGGATCAAAGTCAGCACCGATGGCCACGGATCAACTCCGCCAGTCAATCCCGCAATGTCGGAATACTGCAAGAAGTTTGGGGTGACGGCGCCCGACTGGCTTCTCACGAGAGGCGTTCTGATCTTCTGGATGGACGGATTCGGCGAGCCTTTGCGTGCAGACTTTGCTACATCTGCTGGTGATGTTGGGTTCTCGGTGCCCTACTCGCATCCTGGACTAGCCAATAAGGCGCTGCGCAACCAGGTAGACCGCCACTTGGACGAGGAGTGGAGTCACTTTGCCAGAGATTATCAAGAGGGCGTGCACGCAGGTCTCTACAAGTTGTATCACGCACAGGTTGAATGGGTACGTCTTCACTGTCCTAGCATCGGTGGTGGTCAACGTCACTAGTAGCTGCGTCTCGTTGCAGTCGGCTTGAATGCGTCTCTTTCGTATTACCTTTCCTTCCCCTTTGTATTTCTTTCCCATCTTTACCTTCTTGACTTTCTTTCCAGTTGGGAGGTTGGACTCGATCGAAAGTCGCAACCGATCAGACTATATGTCCCAAGCATTATGTGTGCGCATAGTCTGCTGTACCGTTGGAGAAGATTCGCAGGAGCCAGATCGAACAACTATGCTTGAGACTCCTCTTCACCACCAAGATTTTATGCACATCAACGTCGCCACCCGCAATGTCAATGATTTGGATAGACATCTGAATACTTTCAACCACACCTCGCATCGTTTGTCTCCTTCTAGATACCATGGTTCGTGCCCGCAATGAGCCAATACAAGACACGTATGCACCCTGCTCACAGTCTGTCCACCCTCATACCTCTGCGACGGCCACTTCCTTGTCTTGGACCCAGGCTGACCTTAGGGCTCGTTTCCTATTGTGAGGTGCGCTGTTTGCATGCGAGTGATTCAAGTGATACCTTGGTCACCGAGCAAAGCTTACCCCGTACCGATGACACGGTGCCCGCCACCGGACTGCCACAATCATGGGGGGCGCGAGATGAAGCCCGACCTCCTCATGGGTCGAAAACCATGTTCTTCCTGCCCCAGCTCTGGTACTTTATGAACGCATTTAGTCGAATGCTCTTTGTTTTCATGACGATGGCCATGTCTTTGGCTGACATGGGGACTTCGCTTGCGCGCATGGGGGGCAAGTGTGAACACACACGCTAGTCATGAACGTCTCACGATCTAGCGCCACGACCAAGGCAATACTGTGCCGCGAACTTCGCTGGCCTTGATCTGGAGACTTGACAAGTATAAGTATATAGACGCACATCGGGACTGAGGAAGCGTTATTCCCGAAGATCCTGAAGGGCCAACTCCCGCCTGCGTTCACCAACGATTCCATAGAGCAAGCCTCGACATTGCCAGTCCACTCCATCGCTGACACAGGTACAAATGATCTCATGGATCTTGCTGGTCTTGATCCTTTTGCGCCCGCTACGAGCAGCCGTTCCATGCAGACAATGGAGCCAACGAAACCTCCCACCAGTCCGCAAACCGACACTGAAGACTTCGATGACATTGCAGCAGCGATCAGTCTGATGATGATGCAGACCGCCGACTCGGCCAAAGACAAGTTCTCCTTGGACAACTGCCATTCCGGTGCCCTCGAAGCTCCCGAAATCCCCTCCATGCGGGTGACAGAACCGAACAAGAATGACATTTCGTTGGAGACCAAAGACTTTGGTAGTTTTATCGCAGCTACAACAACAAAAAGAGCGCGCCCAATTCGCATCCCTTCCATATTCACCAGTCATCGCGTTGCTGCTGGCTCTCCCACTCTCAGCTTTGCGCAACGATCCACTGTGGTTGATGAACAGCTGCCACTGACCTGGCTCCAAGACATGCCCAACGGCCCTGAGTTCGGTGGCGGCGATGTGACCAACTGGGATGACCCCACACCGGAATGCTTTTCCGCACCGCCGCCTTTACTGGAGCGTACTCCAATGTTGCCAACGCAAGCGGCTATGAACTCAACTCACGACATATGTCTTCCATTGGACAACGCCATTTCCACAAGCCTGTGGCTCGACGATATCAGCAGTGGGTTCACACCTGAGTCCTTGAGTTTTTCTCTACCATCACCGGAGGAGCGCGCAGCCCCATGTTCGAGCCGAGAGTACGACTCGCCAGGGCTATCCCAACTATGCGAATTGCCTACGATTCCACCGAAGAAGCGCAAGCGCTCGTCCTCCGTCTTGTCAGATGTCCAATGCGCACGGCGCGCGTCCTGGAACCAACCTTGGCCCTCATCATCCATCTTACCGGACCATGACGTTCCAGTAAGTCGTCACAGCACGGTCAGCTGGTATCTCTTTCTCCCCTTATGGGTCATTGCTAACGCAGCTTGCAGCAGTTCGCCTGTCCCGATATGGCAAACGATATGCATGCGATAGAGAGCCTATGGGAGGGCCCAACGTGCGTGGAGCAGGCCGACGACGACAACCACCCTGTGAACGAAGCCTCCTTGAACCATGCGACAGGTACGGTGCTGTTTGTATCAGGAAGCCAGCTTCAGCTTGGGAGCGACAGCTGCTACACATCGGCTAAGTGGTTGGTGTAGAAGGGGGGCAAATCGATTGTACAATACCTAGGTAGTCTCCTTTGTTTCTATAGGTATCAATGCCGTTTGATCGTATCCGGGATGGTTGCAACGAAGTACGTCAAATTGTGAGTTCCATACTAAGTTACTTCCTCCCCTTTCGTTTCATTGCCACATGCGAGACGGTCATTAGTAAAGTGCCGACAATCTGGGCAATGAAGAACTCGACCGTATCCCTGGACTAGGATACAATCTCACAGAGACGAAGTGGCAGAAGCTGAGAAGTTCTAGCTGGCAGTGAACCTAGGAGCTCTCATCAAAGCGTCAGGACAATCGAGGACGGATGCAGGCATTGCTGCGGCGCTCCACCACGCAGATTCACTGGATGCATCAACACCGTCGCCCTTCGCAGGAGCCTATCCTCACAGCCATTGTGTTCATGGGTGGATTTCTGGCTTGCTGGCGCGATAGAAAGATTTTCAAACCCGATAGATGCTCAAAGCAGTCAGGTAACAGGCCAGATCAGCATCGTCATTGTTTGCAGGCTGTCTACGTCACGAACAATTGCAAAGGGCACGTGGCACGCATTACGCTGTACCGTAGTCGTTACGTACTGGTATTCCTAGATTATCTGCTGTTAATGTCTCGCATTGTCGTCGCAGCGACGCAAATTCTGTGTCGCTACAGCCACCTGTAAAGTCGTCCCCAATATCCCCTGGTTCTCACTGAATCGACCCCCTACACCACCTGGGTATGCGCAGTGCTTGTCAAAGTCACTCTCGATGGGTCGGCGAGATCTGATGTCTTTGTGCAGAGCGCATACGATCGCATAGAACCAGGATGCGCATCAGTAAAACCCCTTACACGCGGTTCCAAAGTTGTCGGGCTCATATTCGGGTCAGGTTTCAGCGCGTGCCAACGCCACATCCGCCATCGTCAACAGAAGACCCAAACTCGTCACATGTTCCTCACTGATCAGAATACAGGCAGTCTACCAGCCGTATCAACTGCTTCGATAGGCAATTTCGTTGTTGCTACTGCTCAAGATGGAGCGCGTGAATCTCGGTGATGTGATGAACGCCATCATGTGGCTCAGCCATGACCGGCGTAGCAGCGCGCAACCCACTTAATTGCCGAAGCGAACCCGGGCACCCGTGCTTTTCCAGGCGCGCCTTAGCGTGGGGTCAGCCGCCAGCTGCATCTTCAACGTCATCTCACCATCGTCAGCGAACCTTACGCCGTATCCTTTCCAAGATGTCTCGAACACGCTCAACCTGTGACCAAATCCCGGTCACCAACAGCGATACTCCAAAGATGCGACATCCAGCTCACCTGTCTCCTGATCTGACGAAGCACATACAATAACACGCGCGAGTGTGCGGCGAGGAGACGAGGCTTACATCCATACGACTGGGCAGCACTAGTCCGTGAACACATCCATTCCTCGGCTGCTTTGCCAAGTACGTGTGTTGTTGAGGCTTGCAATTTGCTCTTCGCTGTCTATTGTGAGCTGCAGGGCTGTCTAGTTTTTGCCTTGTATCAGGTATGTAGATCTTCCACGGATGCACTAGCGTCCACATAGGACCCCTTGAACACGATGGTAATCGGATATGGCTCAGGAGAGTCACTACGGAGACTTCGATGTGCAGATGAACCAAGATCTCAAACAGCGCTTCAGCGCGAGAGGGTGAACCAGGCCCGAAACCGTCCCCTTCACCTTTGGTCTCTCATTCTGGGCATTCCAAAGTGAGCTGGAAAGATACCAGAAAGAACTGACCATATGCCACATGCGACGCTGATCGTGACTACTTAAGCTTCTACTACTCATCTCGTCACCGGAACCTTTGGCAACATCATGGGCACCACCGCTACCATCGCAATGCAGGCGTCTGCGCAACATCACCCTATAACCACCCCAGATTCCACATCAACCACTATCAATTGCGCAATCTCAGATTCACAACGTTATCTGCGAACGCCTCAGAGAGAGAGAAGACACAAACCCGACTTCGTCATCTACGCCGACAACTCCACGACGAATTTTCGGAGCCCGTTGCCGCAAAATCAGGGTACACGCGTCCCGCTGCGCGAAAAGACCAACCTCGCAAATGCAGTAATAATACCTGCGTACCGCCGCGCCAACACTCCTTTCGTATTCAGTGCCGCCGATCCTTTGTGGGAAGATAATGAGAACTACACGAGAGACATAGCGGGTCGTTTCACACCACCGCTGCATCGCATATATGCAAAGCTACCGTCGACCGTCTCGACTCGCTCCAGATCATCACGACGGGTGAGGAGATTGGCGCGTTTGCATACCCCAGCTTCCATCCCTGATCGCCGCACGACACAACGTCAGATATCTACACCAAAGTCACCAGTCGTACCCGTATCCATACCGATTCGAACTGCGATGCACGGCCAAGTCAATGCTTCCTCGTTTGACTGCACGACCTTGTTCACACAACCATACATTCTGCCGGCGCAACGCATTCATCATCCCATCAGCCCCTCGAAGCCGGTAATCAATGGTACATCATCCTGTGTTTTGGCCCACCACGCTACTTCGCCATCAACACATGTTCCGATGTACGAGCCTGCTGGCGATCGCGCGTTCCGCCCGCCAATTGTCTCTTCGCCGATCGGATCTGTTCACGAACCGCCGGCGACGTATGCTCGGGAGTACAACTAGCTCGGTGCAAGGCAAGCATGTGAAGACCAGTGTACGGCCGCGGTTCTACTTCGTAAAGCAGAAGTCGCGAAGCGAAGGGGACAGAAACATTTGGATGATCAGGGATGTGGTCGTTTTCTTGTCAACAAAGGAAGGTCAGTCGCGAGCGTGCCTCTAATGCCTGCGTAAGATTCCTTCGCGATGACACCGTTTATGATGATATTCGTGCTATAGAAATGTCTTGTACTGGGAGTTGTGATGTAGATGTGCCAAAGTCGCGTCATTTTGACATATTGCCAACTTCATTATGTCTGTATTGTTCCCTCGTATCGATGCTAATCATCTCACATCTCACAGCAAAGACACTGGGTGCTTCGTGTTTGGAAGAGCTAACTTCCCTGCCTGTAAAACTACTCAAATTCTCTCAAACTCTGCATGTTCACTAGCCATTCGCATCATATCCACCCATTCCTCTTTCGTCTTGCCCTAAAACCAGCGTTCCTGTGGCAAAAACCTCATTCCGCCATCCATATTTCGTTGAATCTCATTGTCCATCTCTTTTTGGAAAGCGGCATCGTTGAGTCGCCAAGTTGATGTAGCCGGCATGTCTTCTTGGAACGGTAAGAATTTCTTGATGTGGTTGTACGCTGCGGGCGAGTCTGGCCCCCACTTTTCGTGCCCACTGTTACCAATATATAGTCGGTTGCACGATGACGGCAATTTCTCGGCGACATCACCCCATTTATACCCTACGGTGGCGAGGTAGATGTACTCGAAGCGAGCATATCGCAATCGCGGCTGTCGGGATAGAAAGGTAATGAGAGACGGTGTGTCCAGGACCAAACTTCGTAGCTTCAAAGTTGTCAAGGCCGGAAAGACTAGCGGTGTGATATCTGCTGAGTCGGTGGAACTGACGCTACCAAGGAGCCTTGCGATGTAGTGCTCGCCCATATCCGGTAGTTGTGGATGTGATGTAGTCATGTTGCGAAACTCGAGTGTTTGTAACGTTTCCGATGAGCAACGAATCAAGGCAGCGAGGGATTCAGCTTCGTTGTTAGATGAGTCAAGCATGAAGTCGACACTCTCGGCGTTGAACGAAAGTGCAGTGAGAGAGCTGAACATGTGTTCCAAGGCGGCACTTGTCGTGATTGAAGATGGATCAATCTTGGGGAGAACCAGACTCTGGATGCGACTGTTCGACGCTTGAACGGCGGAGCATAAGAGTTCAAGGTGCTTCCAGGTCGTGCCGCATCCAGAGAACTGCTCGTCCACTTCATCGCTGACTGCGTTAGTTTGGTGTCATGCAAATCATGTGGCCATACTCACTCGCCGCCCTCTTCGAATCCATAATCACCCAAGTCACAGTGCCACTCTTGGACTTCGATAGCTTTCAGGCACGGCATATGTGCGAAGAGCTTGACCATTGCTGCTAGAACCGCGTCTGCCCTTACGCGCTGCTCCTCCACCTTGGCGGCCCAGATCGCTTCCGCCTGCTCGATCAATTCGCGCTCTCTATCGGGTCTTGCTAGTCGTTCCGCGGCGAGACGACGAATTCCGGCATACTCACCTTCGGAGTCAGTTTCAAAGTCTTCTTCATCATACATTCGATGAAAGTCCTCCTCGTAATCTTGCTCACGCTCTAGCCAATGGCGATACCTCGACCAGAACCCTGGGAGAACAGTCAGTATCCGTCTGGCTATGGATAAATATCCATCGGCTGAGTTTACCATCTACGTGATATTTGGGACTGAACTTAAGCTTCCGAACATGCCGCGCAATGTCGTGCGCAATGAGCTCATCCACGGTACGTTCCAAAGAAACCAACTCCACCGTGCGTGAACGACCCGGGTACATGACACACTCGTTATTCTCCATCCTGCCAAATCTGCTCTGGGGAGAGCCATCTAGATGAATTGTGGCGAACATCAGCGGCCTCACAATGGTCGCAAAAGCGCGACATGTTTGAGATACTGAACGCAGGTGGTGCTGGGGCAAATGTGAGAAGATCTCGAGGTAAAGTTCGTCGGGCAGTTCCATGGTGATCTGTAGTACTAAAGACTAGGGAAAGATAAACGAGCGCTATATGTACAAAAAGCGTGCGGTCGGCAGCAGCGCGGGCGTGACTGCGCGGTGGTTTCGCGATAGTAGCCTGTTCGCGCAAGGCACTAAGCAGCAAGGCAGCAATCTCGAACTGGGACACTTATATTGACGACGCGGCCCGATTTCATGAGTGCGTGTGCAGAGACACGATTATTGGTGGGTGGTGCATCCAGTGTTGGTGATGAGGACTTGGTGCCAGGCAGCAGCAGCGCCTAAGATTCGGCGACAAAGTGCGGGGCGTTGGTGGCGCATTGCGATAGTAGCGGCAACTGATGCGGCAAGTCGAACACGTGCCTGCTGCAAAAGGCTGTGACAACGATACAACATCTGGGCAGATAACCCTGATGTATGCAGTGCTGGGTAGATTCCTGGGGTGTTTTTCCATGGTCTTGTAAGCTACAAAGTAGAAAAAATGCGTTCACACTTCTTCAACTTCTTTCTAACACAGGCTGGTGACGAGATCAAGGCTTGCTTATAATGCGACTGGCGCGCGTCCTTCTTCACAGCCCAGCTGCCCTTGACATCTCGATCGCCCTCCCGCAATGGCAACAATATACATGGAGTGGAATGCGACGAGCCGCGGAACGATTGCGACACTCCCTTCTAGATGAGTGCAGAAAGTCTGCTGTTGAGATGTTGTTCGCGCGCCCAACTCACACCCGCAACTGACCACAGCCCCTCGATGAAGCACAGGAGAGTCCATGTACGCAAGAGTCAAGCAGAGCTGGCAGTTGCACTGCGGTGGGAAGCGTGACCTTCGGAAAGAAATGGCCGGGCTTCGGGGGCATGATTCAACGCTTCTGGTCCAAGTTGTACGCGACGCCCTCCCGACTCCAATCCGTTGTGAATGCTGACGGTGTTGCGACCATTTCGTTGTCGCCAGACATATGTCCACGGCGCATGCCATCTTCCGTGGAAGCAATGTGATTGCGACATGCTCTCGCCGCGCCGTCCTGATTGTCTGCAGGTTGAAGAATAGTGTCGAACGTTGGGGTGGTATAGTGCGATCGTCGAGCGCGCCGATGTACGTGTAGGCTTAGGGGGTGCTTCAGTCGCGGTAGCAGTTTGTTGCCTACACCATGTCAGCAATCTTGCAGCGTCCTTGACGCGAGACATCTACTTACGGGGTGGAGGACCTTCTTCCGCGTCCAGACTACCCAAGCTTTGTGCAGCGTGTTCGTCGCAAGCGGTCGTTTGCGAGCCGGCCGCGCACGCCGGTTCCGAGCTCGAGAGCGGCAGGCGAAGTAATTCATTTTGTTGAGACGACCACAGTCACATCGGCGTGATGATGTCGTCACCCAGGACAGAAGGTGTACGATACAGCAACGCCGATTCCATCCCGGTGTTCAAGAGATGAGTGTTGTCGATGTTGAGCATGTTGCCGGGGCCAAATTGTTGGACGCCATCAATAGGGTATGGGTTATGGCGTCCATACTGCACTGAACCGTCGAAGAGAAGCGTGAGCGATGGTCATGGAGACAATGTGCTGAGGTCGAGTGTCGAGCGGCGCGACTCAGACTGTCCAATCGGAGCTCGTGAAGATCTCTAGCGCGGCCCTTACTGGATCCAGCCCACCACCCTCTACTCGAACATCACACGGCCCGCAGGTTACGTGAGTGACATGTCTGCATCTCTCCGGCAAAGGTCCATTCACGCGCGCCTAATCTGAATTGCCTAGCAGCTAATGCATCGCTGCAAAGCCCTCGCGTTGGTCTTTGCTTCACGTTCCAGCCTCCCGAGGTCTCTTAGCTGGTCTTGCGGACTTGACGCCAGCAGTAAGGGGCACTGGCTCCATTTTGTCGACGGTACCTAGGTATTGATCCGCACGGAGACATATGACAGACAAGCCACCTGCTGCGACATGGTGAGTAATGCAACGGGATAACACCAGAAACCGACATGCATGTAATGCAAATCTTCTGCATGTGAGATGGCCAAAGTGAGAAGAGATTGTACCATGTATTAGACTACCGATAACTACCTTCGCCGCGTTCTCATTAGATCCACCAATTCACACGAACGTTCAGCATTATACAAAGTTTCCACCGATACGACAGTCTGCCCCAACATACGAAACGTTACTCCTTCTTAGCCTTCTTCATCACCGGTCCTTGGTTGGCATAGCGAACACAAGGACCACTGTCACGATCCGAACCCCCTGATGCTGATGCCGTCTCCTTCGCCGGCGCGGACGATGTAGCTGTTGTGCTTTTTACTTCCTCAGCCAGCTCCTCGCGCCATCCCTGGAGAAAACCCCGAAGGTTCGCCTCGCCGCTGTTGACCTCGTTGACGTGAACGTTCGGAAGCATTACGTCCGGTACGGTCGCTGTAGTGGCTGGCCTGCCTGCGACGACATTGGAGCCACTTCCAGCAGCCTCTGGGTAACGACTTGGGTCGAGGAGTGTTCCTGGCCCCCTCAGAGGCGACTCTGCAGCTCCTTCCTCATCGGCCACTTCCTTTTCCGGTTCTTCCACCATTTCATCTAGCGCCTGGAGTAGTAGGCCATCGACCTCTTTCTGACCCTCTGCATCGTTCTCTCCTACCACTTCCTCGGTGTCTTCTTCCATGACATCTCGCCGGGGTTTCTCTTCACCCGTACCGCCCATCTCATCCTTTCCTCCTTCAGCCCCCTCTCCTTTGGCCACTGTCGTGATGTCTTCTTTGCTCGTACCAACAACTTCACCCTTATCATCTGTGTTGTCCCATCCCATGGCCTTTTTGCCTATCGCCTCATCAAAGCTCTGGTCTCCATCCTCGTCGTCATCTTGTCTCTTCCTCTTTACACCTAGATCGCCTCCAGTTTCGACAGTGTCAATTGGGTCGTCTTCGCCAAGATCAATGTTGAGATCATCTTCCGGCAACACAAGGTTCTGGTGGGGTACTGGGGTTTTGACAAGAAAGGTGGTATGGTCCCAGGTTGTTGCCGAGGAGCTCGACGCCTCCGGTATGTCGGATTGGGCCAGCGGCTCTGGGAATTTGAACTCGGTCAGCGGCTCCACCATGGGGTATAGAAGTGACCGAGACAAGTCCAAACGTCCGCCTTTGGAAATGAAACCGTTGAGCGGCAGCAGTTGTGGGTCCGCTAGGAGATTGGAAGACGTCGCGACTGGTGGTACGGGGTGTGATGCGGTAGTAGCAGGCGCAGGTTGCGGGCTCGGGCTCGGTGTCAGTGGTTTGTAGCGCCCTGTGGACAGGTCAGCATGAGCAGTATTGCCGAGCATTGCTGATCCGACACTTACTTCCATTGCTCCTACCCTGTGTGGGTGTCTCGTCTGCCATAGTCAGGCGTGTGTTGAGGGTTGACTGGGCGGCGTTGGATTCCAAGGTGCGGTCGGCCGAATTGCAAAGAGAGGGAAAGTGTCAAGGTCTTTGCACGCGCAGCTCAGGGGAATTTTCTGTTTATGTGTCGTGCGCAGTGCGCGTCACTTCGTATGCAGGTAGCCATGCAGCAAACGCTCACCGGGACGCGTCGAGAGAGCGCAAGTCGACATGTCATCTTCACTCTCACTTTCACTTTCACCTTCATTGCGTCGGCATCCACGCTGTATACAGCAAAGCAGATCCTGTGGAGAGCCTTACTCTGAGCGTCCACCAGTCTGCAGTCGCTTCTTCCTCTGCGTGCTGTCGGCGGTGTGAGTGGAGGAGCACATGTGGTGACCAAGTTGGGGTTAGCGTGCGATCTGCACCCGTTAGCGCGCGGGAAGGGGAGAGAGTCACGTAGGTGTCTCTAGAACATGAGGAATCAGCTCATGTGCTGCATTGACAACGTGATCGAGGAGAGATTTTTTTGGTCTTCGTGATAAAGCTTTCCTAGTCCGGCTGAAGTGGCCGTAGTCCAGTGTGCGCCATTGGGCCCCAACAGGATGCAGAAGCTGTCAAGCCGATCGGGATGCGGGTATGTTCGCACAACAAGTCTCTCAACACAGCGCACCATGATATAGCGGCTCTTCCGAAAGATGCAACTGCGACTTCGGATTGAGGTCTACTTCTAATGGTGCAACGCATGAGTGGTCATATGGAGGCGCATGAGTGGTGCCTGAGAGCATCAGAAAGGACGAAGCAGGCCCAACGTATGCATAATAGAAACGGAAGCTCGCCCGGTAGCAATCGCAGAGAAACAGAGTTCCTGCAGTATGCAGTACCTGATGATAGTCGGTCCGGAATGTGATGCAGCTGAAAGCAACGACGTCTGGAAGGAGGAAGCAAAGCACATCTGCTACCACCGATGTCGCCACTACTGTGTGTAAATCGTGGAGCCACCCCAAGCTTGCGTGGACGTCGCACGATCGCAGGTAACGGGCGAAGACCTCTGTAGAAATATGGCAGTGACGTCGCATACTGTCTCCTGCATCTAGCATCTTCGCGATCGGTGTTTGGCAGCCCTTTCGTGGTGACGAGAACAAAGGGATTTCCTCAGAAGGATTGTCATGGACGGTAAGGCAGATGTGGATAAGTTCGCGAACGAAGATGTAAACAGCGGCCACTCGGGTGGTGGTCGCAGCGCTCCATTCGTTGACCAGCTCATGACAGTTAAGGCCGCTCATGTTGCCATCATATGCATGTTCAGGCGTTTCGACTTCTGTCAATCCACCGGCTAGGGCATGGAGGAGTGCAGGGCGTGGTTGCGTGATGAGCGTGAAGAGCATAGAATGGTGTCAGAAGGAGGAAAGAGGAAAGCAAGGGGAGCAGACAGAAGCAGATTAAAGCACACAGGGAAGATACGAAAGGGTGGAAATGAAGACAAAGAAAAGCCAGAGGGTATGAAAGGCACGACAGAGAGCAAGGGAAGAGCAAGAAGAGGTTAGATATAGTGTCTGGCGTTCACTGCACAACGAGAGTGCGCACGCCGGACAGGCCGCTCGAGAAGAGACAGCCGATCTCAAGATGCTGTTTTTCTGGTTTCGTTTGAAGCGATGTACAGCTGCTGTAAGTTCTGGTGCACTATCGCACTATCCGGCGGGTCCGTTCCAAGCACCAACAGCATGGCGAAGTATCTACACGGGACATGTCGTATCACATCAAATCTGTCCAAGAATCCCCATCCTTGCTTACCATTGCAACCTAGATCTTCCCAAACATGGCAAGATACACTGTACCTTTGGCGATGCCGTACTGACAAACGCCTGCACTATTCCGCCACCAGGATTCAGGATTATGCCTATGCATTGCGATATGGCCCGGAGTCGCAAAGGCGCGATGCCCGATCATGTATGTGCCAAAGTGACTTTGTCCGGTGGTTGACGGCTTTCCGCTCGGTTCTTCAGAGCCCAGATCTAAATCGCTTCGTGGCCAGTCCATGATAAGACCCATGTGGTATGGTGGCAGAATATCTTGTCAGACGAGCAGCGGGACGAGTAGCCCATGCCACGCTGGACGAAAACACGTGCTCCCATAAGGATGCCTGCCGTCAAGGCTCGTGTCTGCAACTAGGCCGTTGCTCAAAGTAGTGCCGGCCTGCGCCGCTTTGTTGTTCTTCAACCACGTTGTTCGTATCCCGGTTACGACTCCCTCTTGCTTCCTCCACCAGTGCTTCTTAATATGCTCTGGGTATCATTGGACCAGACCCTGTCGAGTCGTATACGTTGTGGATGCGAGTGAATGGTATGTGACGCGTTGTGTAGGGAGGCCGATAGCGGGATAGTCTCGTGGGGGTGAGGCTCTGTGACAGCGTTGTTTTCTGCGATGACTGTTCCAGTTAGCAGATATACCTCAATGTGGCATGTCGGACTCACAGGTGCCCGTTCGTGCTCGTTGCGAAAAGATTGAGGACAGGCTTCGTGATGTGTCCACGGATCCGCCGAAATTGGGGTTGGCGCACATGGGAGAGATGCGCCGTAACTGTAGTTAGTGGGATGTATACAAATCTTCCATCCTGTTTGCACGAAGCTCACATTGACTTCCATCGTTAGAACCGATGGGCGGCGTCAAAGCTTGTAGGTCGCAGGCCCTGACTGCCGAAGTGCGAACCCTTGGGTGAGAGCACATGTGCTAGGCGCGGGGAGAGGCGCGAATGCGCATGCATTGTTACCACGCGCGAAAAAATTGCAGTGGTAGCATCGTCAACACATCGTGTTTGGTGGGTGAACGCTGCGTAAGCCCTGCCCGGGTAAGTTGTTCAGCGCGGCCACAAGCTCGACGGGGGACCTGCCCTCGTGATCTTTTGTGGGGTGCATGACGCTATGCCTGTCATGGACTAGACCACGAGGCAGTCAGCGCCACCGAAAGTTAGAAGAAAGCGCCCAACTAAGTCAACAATGCGAAGCTCAAAGAAAAGGTCAAAGCCAGGCATATTCGCACGACGTTGACCATTTGGTGGAATTGGGTGATGTTGCGACACCCCAGCAGGAATGTTTCCTCCTCAGCCGAGTTGGCCCCGTCGCTTCTTGTGCCAAGCGCAGCATCGTCGTCGAACATATAGCGTTGGCTTTTACTGGTCAGGCTTGGTAGGGCTTCTTTATGGAGTCTTCACCATCTCGACAAGCCTGGTCGTGTCGTTGGAAGTTCGCACTCGGACAGCCAGCGGAGGAGAACGTACGACTGCGTGGTGGGCTGCTATATGACAGCTCTGGAGTGATGCGATCTTGTTCAATACGTCACTCTCCCAGTGGACACACCCCAAAGCATACTGCATAGTGAAGGTTAGCTGTCTGACATCGTCGCACCAGAGGCGTGCGCATCATGTCGATCGGCTTCGCGTCTAGTCGACCTCGGAGGCAAGTCGCGTTAGCATCGCAGCCGTCAAGTCAGACGAGGCGTGCGTCGGTTGGCTCATGCAGAGGATTGATGTCCAGGTGGGGGCTGGATGAAGTGGGAGGAATCGCGCTGACTCCAGGTCTCGAGTAGAGCATCTTGCAGTCTGCGTAATTTGGCTTTGATGATAACGGCAGTGGTGGGCACGGGCTGAGTTTCCTTGTGAAGTCCGAGTTGCGTGGCACCGACAGGTCGTTACGTAATCACTCCGCCACTACGTAAGCAGCCGCCTATGGCTGCCAGTGACCAACACCGTCATCGACCATCACACTTCTCGCATCACAAGCACGTCTTTCGTTGGTACTCACTTGCAATGGCTTAGTCCCGATATCCCTTACACTCTTCTGTCTTAACAGGATCGCAGACCAGAGCAGGTTATTCCTCAGCCGTTGTCATGAGCATTCCTCGAAATGCCAGTGATCATTCGATTATCATGAGGTTGCACTTGATGCACTATTCTCCAGTCAAAACGATTCTGCAGTCAAAACAATGCACATATTCAGGGTTGTGGAGCCGTGTCAATGGATTAGCAATCTTGGCGGGACTGACGCGGTCATGCAATTTAGCTGTGCAGCTTAGAACCCAATTCCGTCAAGCCGAGTCGAATCGACACAGTGGACTTAGCGGCTTTGATAACCTCGATGATTGGAACCGCAATTGGTATAGGTGGGTACTTCAATACAATGCCGATGAGGTCGTTCTCACTCGCCTTTCTAGCCCTTTCCTTTACCAACAATGATTCACACTGTCCATAAGTTTCGAATTCATTATGCGAGCGTTCTGTGTCATAATTTACACAACGATTGCATTGGACCAGGTATAGCATTGACATTTTCTTCCTCTCTCGTTCTCTCGACAACGAGTTGTCGACCACGAGATCCACACGACACACGCAACATACAATGGACACAGCAAGTTGCCCACTCGAGAACGGCTCCATAGAAATCGAACACCCCACTGACCGCGTTGCCGCTCTGGAAAAGCTAATCTTAGAGCTTCAGACCACCATTGCGTCTCTGACAACTGAGGTCCAGACACTCCAGGCCGAGAATCGCCGTCAGCACAAGTTGACAATAGACGCAAAACAATGGTGCTGCCAGACCTACGGTCAGTGGATGGATGCTTTGAAGGAGCTCACTGGCATTGAATCCGAAGCTAAGAAAGACAAGTCTGTGCTCCGAGAGAAGATATTAGAGCTTAAGGCCAAAAATGCTTATCTCACGAATGAGATCCAGACACTTCAGGCCGAGGATCGCCCTCAGACCGAGTTGAAAATAGACGGAGCACAATGGTGCTGCCGGACCTACGATGAGTGGATAGAATCCTTGAAGGATCTTGATGCCGTGGAACCTGAAGCCGAGGAAGACGAGTCGGTGCTCCAAGAGAAGATATCCGAGCTTGAAGCCAAAAATGCTTCTCTCGCGAGTGAAATCCAGACACTCCAGGGTAGTCTTCGCGATATTTGCGGACAGAACTCTTTGTGCACACAAGTTGCAAAGGAACTCGACGATCAGGTTATGCAGCTTGCACGCGCAGAAGCCGAAGCTCAGCAAGAAATGTCGGCGCTTCGACTTAAGATATCCGAACTCGAGCAAGTCATCGCAAAGCACGACAAAGACAACACTCCATCCGCGGAGCAGGAAGAAAGTGTTAAGGAGTAAACAGATGGAACAAAAGCCTGTCGTGAAGTCAGGGCAAATCCACAAGATTTAGGACACATCCACAGTCACACTGATGGCGAATATGGAATGCTTGATTTCGCCTTAATACGATCTGTATTCCAGCGTAAGGGTCTCATGATTGGATGCTACTCTCTTTATGTATCGATCTTCGGCAACTCTAGTGTTTGAACAGATCGAGCATTTGTATGAATGCCCTACTACGATAGTCTAGTGAATACATGCAAGACATAACTTATGCCAAGGAAAGAACTGTGATACATATGGAGATCCTCCCGCTGACACCCAATAGATGATACCATTACGCACCTTCGCGTCCTGGCCGCTCTTGACAACGTGTCTGAGCAGCATGACAACCAAATATGCTTGGCTGCAACAGTACCACCATCATGACCCGCTGCGCCATCAACGGGTCATGACGACAGCAGTCACAGGTTTCGTAGTGATAGTAGTCTTCTTTCCTTGAACCACGGGTTTCTTCCCCACTTGCAGATCATCCTCTTGTTGCGCCCCCGATCGCCTTCCCTCTTCATGCCCGGTAACATCGGCCTGCATCATCTGCTCCCGATGCAATGCGACTGCATCTCGAACTTTCGCATCAAACTCCTCAGACGCGAAATAACCTTCACACCTTGCTGCGGTTGCGTATTCGCAGGACGGAGGCTGCCAGGAGATGAGCTGCAATCTGAGCATGTCCAGGTCCTGAATGTCACGTCTCTGCATGTCACACACAGTCAATAGCAGTATATTGACGGCGAGGAGGATGGCGATGCTGATGCGAACATATTGCCATGACAAGACCGTGAACATGATCGTGAAGAAGATGCCGAATGTGCGCCATAGGTTGACATAGGAGTCGAGAAAAGCGTAGGTGTTGTCAAGCATGTTGGGAAGCTCGGCGATGAGACACGAGGCATGATGTGATCCAATACCAAGTGGACGAAGAGGAAGACAGAGCAGCACGTTGTATAGGTCGTAGGAGATGTTTGGAACGCTGGAGACGGACTTCCAGACCGCACGTACTCCGTGTTCAAGGGGAGGTGGATCGAACAGTGCGGCGAGGGCGATGGGTAAGAAGAGCAGGAGGTATTTGAATCGCCGGAAGTACGAAGAGTGTGTAGTTGCATCGTCGTTGATCCCGTCTGAGCTTGCAGCTACGTGGCTGACTTTCTGCAACTCCATGGGGTTCTCTTTATCCATCGATTCGCGCAGGGACGTCTCGCCGGAACGCACAGGCCTTCCAGTGAGGCCTCCGATCGTTGCAACCAGTTCGTCATCGGATTTGGTCGGCTTATTCGTGTCATGTTCCGCAGTGTCGAACTTCAGTGGCATGGCTGGGTTGTAGAGGCGTGGCTGCGGCGTGCCGGATGTTGGTGAGACAATTCGCGTAGTTGAGGCTTTTGACACTGGGTAGTGTAGACGTGAGTGGGATCCGTGGAACTAGCGAATCTAAGGCACATACCTTGCGCCTGACCATCGATCGGAGTACCATGACCAAGCTTGCGTATACTTGGGCGAGATGGGCTACTAATCTCATCACATGCTACACGGCTTGACTTGATAGTGGTCTAGGAAGAGAGTTGGTTAGACAGCATGTGAAGCTGTCGCAAGTATACTGACTTTGGCTGGTCGTGGAGTTTCAAACGATGACATCTTAGAGAGGGTAATGGGACAACACGAGATGCGTGAGCCTTGACGGGAGACGGAAGAACAAAAGCGGATGATCAGTTGTAATGCGATGAGGACAAAACCCAGGATACAATCTCAATGTGGTTGGTGGGAGGAAGCCAGCGCAGTATGGAGGAAGCGGGGGCTTATGTACCGTCTTGTTCAAAGGCCGGCCCTGGCCATTTGTTCTGATTGTTGACTTGGGCGATAAGAAATGAACATGAGACAGCTCGGAAGCCATTCGCCGCATAATGTGACGGCCTGGTTTGGCTGAGACAATGAGCGGACTTTAGTTGACCTGGAAAGCTACGCTCGAAAGTCGTGACGATGAACAGAATGTGTGACATGCGTGATCAGCCGGCCCTGATGCATGTTGCGACATGTAGGCTGAGTAAGACAGCCACATCCTCACCCTTCACGGACCGTTACTGGGCCTGACAAACCTTTGCCTACGCCATGATGAAGTGAATCACGACACGAAGCGTACGCCAGCGAAACCCACGTCGTGGTTTCTGAGACCGCGCAAGCCAGTGTGCGCCATGCTGTGCACTGAAGAGGTGCCCACGTACGCTTGGTCTACCTGAATGCACCCAGACCATGCACGCGGCTGGGTCCATGTGGTAGGCAAGGCCTGGGGAAGCGCTCACTGGCATTCCATAGCGGAGAGTATACAGACCGCCGGCTCTTGAGCTGTGAGCAATGAGGTTATGCTGTTGGAGGACATGGGCGGACGTCGTGGCGTTCTGGGTCGCTATCGCGCATGCTCCGGTACTGCACCGCTCAGTGCCACCGGCCTCTTTGTTCGTGCTCATCGTTGTGCAGGAATCGCTCGATCGAGTGTGGCTTCTTCCGAATGCCAGAGGACGGTACGTGAGTGTTCGCACCGGTGGCCATTGTGATGCGCCCGAGTGTCTGGAGTTGGGCGGAGGACGAGGCGAAGTGAAGGGACGGGTCGTGGTCGGCTTGCGATGTGTCTAGGTAACCATGCTGGGCGATGACGACACGGCGGTGGACAGGGATGTGCATAAGGAACGGGCCTAGAGGCATACAGAAACCAGGTGAATCTCGCGACGCAGCAAAAACAGTGCCTCTACCTGGCCACGTTGCTGCGAGCAGTGGAAGTGGAAGAGGAAGGCTCGGCGCGTCGGCCACAACAGCTAGCGGCAGGATGAGAAGTGCCCAGGTGGGTTCGGGCTCAGAGTGCACTAGCGTCCCCTTCGCGTCGAGCCTGCCCATCAACTCCATCATTATCATCCCTGGCCGAGACTTCGATACACATGTCTACTGCGAACACTCTCCTCCGCTTTCACTGTCAAGTCTGCTCAAGCACGACCTAGCCCGCATGGACAAATCTTCCACTTCGAAGCCCTTGGAAGCCGCGCATCATCTTCGACCCTGCCACGACATGCATCGCCGCACCCCCATGTATGCTCCAGCACGCCGGCCCTTTTTCTGCTGTCGCCCTTGAACTGCCGTGCTATTCGCAGTCTCTTTGGCGCCGTTTGATATACACGCAGGTCAGATGGCTCTGCGCTCGTCACGCCCCTTGAAGGTTCCATCAGACTTGTCGTCACGGACCGGAAGCGAGATGTGACTGTTAGGTACTGCATCATCGCTGGAAGATCTGATGCGGCATCTCGTAGTCGAAGATTGATGAAGGTGAGAAGACATCTACGCGGCGATGCGCTCATTGACAGGATTGTCGAACCCGTGCACGGTTGACTCGCGGGGAACCAATGGCAGCTGCGATAGGGCCGCGGGGGTGGTCATGCAGATTCCGGCCGAGATAACTCCGTCCGTGCCGAAGCGACTGAGCTCCAGCCACGCCATCTTCCAGCTCTGCGGGGCGGCTGCGACTTTCTCTCTCTGGCGTGTATAGGCAGAGGCGACGCCAACTATGTGTAGTGTGCATTAGTACTACTCGCACATCCATCGCTTCTATGTGATCAGTCGACTGGGCGTGCTCCACACGTTGCTACCGTTGAAGGCAAATCCTTCAATGTATACCCGAATCGAAGGCTTCCAAGGTTGTGAGCTGTATCCAGGTTTATGCATAGTCTCGTAATGGAAACTCCTACAGTATGATCGCAATGTGGAAAGTCATTCGATAGGTATGTAAGGTCCGGATCGCAGCAACGCCAGTTTGTGAAGTCGAGAATATGTGCATGTGGTTGCAGTACAGCCTCCTGGAATACGTCTCCATGCCAATAAATTCTGCTAGTATCCAGAAACAGGACCTCCGAGACCTGGAGTAAGACTTAACCGCATAAAACGAACGTCATGGTATGGAGCACGATTTTAGAAGATACATGGCTGATGGACGAAATACGACTCTTCGTTCCAGAGGGTGATGCACAAATCAGCCTCGTGTAGTGAACATGGCCACGGCCGCCCACTACGCTTCTGCTCAAACAGCCCTTTGGCGTGCCTACAAACGCCAAACTAATATTATGAAGAAGAACTTCAGAAGCGCAGTAGACGTTAGTTCAATGCTATTTCAAATAGCAGCTCGTAACAAGATACAAACAGGAGGTCGTAACTGCTAGCTCACTAGTCGCCGAGTAGATAACTATGCATTGTTAAGAGCAGGTAGATAATAGACTCCTATAACATGCGTTGCTACTACGTTTCTGTTCAATAAACATTGCCATCACACAGTGTTGCTTAAGATGAGACTTCCCTGCAGCCACCGCCATACTCCCATTTGTAGTCCGGCACCATGCAGTGCCCTCAAACTGTCAATGCTTGCTCGAAAAGCAAGCTATACCAAAGGACTCCCAACTAGTATTGACCCATCATACTCGTGTGTATCCTCCACGCAAACAAGTTCTGGTTGACTCGAAGAACGCAGAAGGCCTTGTCTTTGTCATACTACTAGTGTCAAAGGGGCGAAGTTGCCTTGTTTGTGCAGCGGATACCCATCGATACTGGCTCTTTGGCGTGAAAGATCCTGTTATGGATGTCGACGGCTGTTGTTTTGGGCCCGTAGCACCAGCTCCGGATGTTGTAATACATTTCGTAGGACTAGACGGTGATGACGAAAATTGCGAGGGATCCGTGAAACGTAGCACAATACGTTCGGATGAAGTATTGCAGTGAGCCAGTCAAGAGACTCTTGAGCACGACATATGAAATGGATCTACCAAGTTGTCAAAAAATCTGTCTGCCCATGAGTTCATGTGTCCACTACTTGAGGACTACGGCAAGCGTCAGGTGCATGGTGGATGGCCGTGGGTAAACGCGCTTTGCGGAGATTGTGTTGAGATCTGTCGCAACGCGGAAGATACGTAAATGACGGTGACGAAGAGTTTGGAATGTGGAATGTGGATGTTCAGATGGGGAGTGGTCGAGATAGGAAGCCAACTGGTGGCTGGACGTTCTTTCATTTCTGGGTTTGTAGCTTCCATGCATTGTCGCGTGATGACTTTCACGTTGTCATCGCACCTGCCAGTGACGTGTTATTGGCATCGCCAAGTATATCACAGAAGGGGAAGTGCGATGCCTACGACCACAATGCGCGCTCTGATTGAAGTCCGGTTGCAAGCCATCGCCTGGCTTTTGGATGCTATCGCGCGATGAATACCGGCCCGCTATGAGGTGGGTGTTTTCCCTAGCACGCAATGGTTTGGTTTTACTTCGTCGTATAGTGACCTATTGCAGGCATCGACACTCTCTCCCGGAATTCAACGCTGGACCGGCCACGGCGGTGATGGTAGTGACGTACAGGCGCATGTGGGCTAGTGGGGGATGATGGTCGCGGTTTCTGCGGTCTTGCCAGATCCGTGGGTGACAAGTCGGAGTTCTGTTGAAGTACATATCATGTCGGTAGAAGGCGTGTCCGGTCCAGTGGCTGGCGACCGAACCTTCCAGGTAGTCCATCGATAAACACATACTTTGCGGCGCGTGGGACATGTGTAGTTGGGGTTCCGTTCAGCAGTAGCTGATAATCGTCCTGGTAAAAGCATACGCATGGCATGCCCGACGACTCGCACCTTCTACATATGCCGCCTATAACCTGCAGGCAATTGACGTTGACATCTCTGCAATTGTTACCCTATAGTCTAGTAGAACTCATAATGATATAAAAACTTACAGCGTCATGGTAAACGTTATTCTCACAACAAGCACCTATATGCATACGGAGGTGTTTGATGTTGTCATACACAAATCCAATGCACTTTGTGTATCTGCATAGTAGCCATCTCGTGCCCGTGCGATCTCGTGCTGTGTTGCGATTTCGTACTAGGACGATAGTTCGCAAGAAACTCCTCTTCTGCGTCTCTCGAAATGGGTCTCTGGTTAACATCGTCTTCCATGTGCCAGGATTTGTGCACATAAGCCTCTACCGTGGCTCGCGGAGTGTTGGTGTTGGTGTTGGTGTTGGTGTTGGTGTTGGTGTTGGTGTTGGGAGACATTCTTGGGATGATATCTGGCATGTAGAGTTGTGTGAGTTTGAGTGAGTGAGTTTGAATTGAATTTGAAGTGCTATCGATTGTCACGATGTTGTCGTCCTTCAGATTGGAAGGTGGGTTGATGACGTGATGGCATGGTCGCTCCTTCCTTCCTTCTTCAGGATCCGTGCTACGGCCCCGGGGAGCTCTCTGGTGGCCGTCCGGCTGCGCTGCAACCAACATCGACTGCCAACGTCTTCTGAACACTGCACGTCCGCATCTCGCTACGTTGTTAACGCTCTGCGCAGCATGCGGTCGCTTCTCAGGCCATGGCAGCATGTGGTCTCGCAATGTGAACGGTTCCCCCATGTTTCTGCCCGGGGAAGGTTTCGTGTTCCCGAGGTCGAGATCATGATGCGCTACTCTCCGTTCCGTCTAGCGTCTTGGCGCGGACATCTAGCGTCGTGGCGCGGGGCACCGTGTGCACGACAACATTGCTCATCAACACCAGAAAGAATAGAGTGCGCCTTTGACTCAGACTGAGCCCATTCATCAACACCAATGCTTGCGCCGATAGCGACCTTGTGATTACGATGCAGTAAGCACAGCGTAGTTGTCTGGAACAGTGAAAACGTCCTCATGTAGCATGACCTGCGACGCTTCCGGCCAACTCGGCAAGCCAGTCGCTCTCTGTACGGCATGACGACAGAGTCGTCCTTGCTAATTCGCGTTGCGGTTCCTTGTCCAGGTGTGCAACGTCGATATTGTACCTTCTCGTATTGCGTTCTACGAAGTCCATGGCTTCTGATTGCGAATCGGCAAGGCTGATTCCTTCATCGAAGAGTCTCGACTCTGGCGTCGGTTTGTACACGTCTGGCATAGTAGGCGAGGCTTCTGTATCCATCACCGGGATCGCTGGTTTCACTTACGGATCCTCTCCGCCACCATGAGCAGACTGGCAGAAAAGTGAAGGCATAGCCTCATCGGTGCGATTGCGAGAGTATGGCGATCCAGGCTACGTCATAGGCCGCGAGTAATCGGGAACGCAACACCACATTGACCGAGCCGCTAAATCACACGCGGAGCTCTCAATGTTAGACGGCCCACGCACACTGTACGTCGCGCTCATTGCGGGGTACGCTAATGCAGGCACTCCCGAGGTCGCGCTCCTTGGGTGCCCCTCGGTCCTCCGCGACGACACCACCAACATTAGATCACGACGCATCACCACCAACGTCACCCTCCACATCTTCTGCAGCAATCGCGCTGCTCGTCTTGTCCGGCTTGCGCGATGAACCATCAGACGCGACGATCATCGGCTAGCCCTTCCACCACGCACGTCACGACCACCATTCCAGCAACTACGGGCGACGGCAGCCGCTGATCAACGCGTCGCAGGCGCCATATCTCGTCCGAAGTGGACATGCTTGTACAAACCGGGACATGCACCACGCTTCGCTATTAGTGAACGACGTGGCCAGCTCGCTTGGGTCCAACACGCCGTCGCGTCTGCCGTTATGGGCCGAAGCGGGAGCCACTTCAATGGTTTGTATGCCTCCGGAAGGGACGCTTCAGACCTGGGCGGGCAACGACGCGCTCCGGTAGCTTGAATCACCCCGGCGCATCGCAAGACACAACGCTACTTCCTCTTTAGTCTCACAGCACACAGGCTTGTTCCCCTTGATATCCCTAGCGTCATTCCCGTCCTAGTCAGAGGGCGCGTCGCTCCGAAGACCCCAAGCATGCCCACCAGCGCACGGCATGTCCTAGAGTCCACGCCACTCCGCGTCATTGACAGCATCGAGAACGGCCGACGGTACACATTCGCATCTGCAACGAGGTGGACAAGGCTCAGACACACGGTCGCTCCTTTCCGGTATATTGGCCTTCACCCATCGCAACCTGGAGTTGATGACGCCCAGTTGACCACGAGCCTTTGGCGTGGAGCTACTCGATCGGTCGCTCAGCTACTGTGCCCAGAACGCGGCCTGATGTACACTAACTCGACCACTCTCACCAAGCCATTCACAACGAGTCCCAATGAACCAGACGAACACGCACAATGTCGGCGGCTTGAAGGCTTTCCGGCGCATCGCCCCCACCAACGGAGCAGCCTTCATTGTTGCTATCGCTCCTCACGCGCCCAGGGTCGAAGCACATCATGGAACAGGGCAGCATTGCTAGCGGACATTACCGGTGAGGAGGCATGGATCTGACGCTGTTGCTCTGCCCGACTGGCCAGCCACAAGGGTGTCGGGGCTACTGTTTGCTCCTGCAAACAGTCCGACGACACATGCGACAGCTCAAGCTCAAACTCGCGACCGTATCAGCAGCATGTGTCGGTCGCGACCATGTACATAACACCGCCCTCCTTTCCGCACATCCCCGGGACGCCGACTCGCGCACGAAACACATTCGCCGCCGCCAGCCCAACGGGGGAACACGGGAACATGGAGAGGGAGGAGCCCGGGGCCATACCTTTTACGCGTCTGGACCCTGCCATTGCGTGGACGCGATCAAGGGGGACTGTCACAGGTGAAGCAACCAAACACCGGTCTCGCGATTAACGCATAGCCAGCACCTGTGCCGCAGCAATCATAGTGTTGGATTCTGAAAGACACGAATGACCTGCATCCGAGTCTCGAGAGTGAGCGACTCTTTCAGCAACACGGTCGCCCTGGACATTGCAGCTCGATAGGTGCGCGAGAACATCGCCAGAGGCATTGAGCGGCCCGGCGTACGTCTCACCACGAAGGCTCTCGAATGGGATGCTGACCTCTCCAGCCTTGAGCACCACTCCGTCTCCAGCACCACTTCGCGATTCCCCCGTCCCATCGCTTCACCATTCAACGCACATCTCCTTATCGCCCACACTCCAGACACATCATGAGCGAGTCGCGCCGTGGTGAATATCTGGTCACAACCTCCACTGGCATGAGCAGCAGGAAGGCCTTGCCGAGACTCCATCGGCCCCGGTCCGAGTGGACCCCATCCCAGCTCTTGAATACGGTTGTCGCACTGCAACGGCCCCGTGTCCAGGCGCGTCGTTCCAGCCCGTTAGCGGTCACGGATGACAGCAGGGCTATGAGGATACCCTGGAAAGTCTTTGCAAAGTACTAGCAAGCACCGGCTAGCGGAACGCGATCTCGCTTTCTCTTGTGAGTCTATGCGTGGAACCAAGTACGATATGTCACTTCGCCACTCGCCTCGACCAATTTCACCGATCCGCGAACTATGAGCACGAGCCTGCTTGGACCCAAACTTCTACGGCAACACCAGATCGTGTGTTCCACTTCACACCGGATCCGGCGGTAGCTAGGTGGATTACATCATCATCATAACTCGAGCAGCGCCAAGCTTTGTAGCCGATAACGTGGCAGAAGGCCTTCGTAGAGCTCTAGCAACCGAACGTCGTGGTTCTCTTCGCGAAAAGGCTAGCTAGCAACATGGTCGTTGAACGGGCCATTTTCTCTCTCGGGTAGCCGACAGCTTATTGCACCATGATCGGGCTCATCCCTCCACATCCACAGCTTGTCATCGCATGGCGGCAGCTCAGGCTCATTGCGACAGTGGCGGCCCCACTATATGGCGCGATGATAACACAAGTCCAGCCGAACGTTGAAGGATCTAGAAGCTCACCTGTTGCCTCTTGCAACTGAATCTGTAATGCTACGGGCTCGAAGCCGTCAAGTGCATGGATCCGCGCCGTGCCACAATCTTTTGCAGCTGGCGCAGCTGCAAGAACAGCCCTAGAGCTCTCGAACGCGCTGAACCCTCCCATCCTCTTCTACATACATCTCACCCCTCTTCATTTCTCTCCTTTGCGTCGCTGTAGTTTTCTCCGTGATTGTGTGAACTGGCTTCTGATTAATCTCACTTGCCTCCAAGTGGCTTCCTGAGGCTCACACATTACATTCGCTGCCCGTCAACCGGTGTTAGCCCTAGAGGGCCTCGCGGGCGCGCTAGCCCACCGACAAGGCGCGAAGCTGTTGCCTAGCACCGGGACTAGGAGTGCTGCCATTCCCAAGCCACCGACTACACAATCTGCGATTGCGAACTGAACCTTCCACCCGCGACACTCTCCGCCATGCGCGTGACAAGGTCCATGGCGAGCAGCGAGCAGCTGTTACCTTCCTCTGCGTCCAACCGGCCCCTCGATCAACCCTCCTCACACACCCCGACGCTACCGGTGCCACACCTCTTGCCCAAACCGAGATACCATGAGATTTACGACTTCATCCAGAGACTTCACGACGGCAAAGAATCGGTCAAGTATGGGGATCATAAGTTCGCCGTCGTAGTTCGACGCCGAGACTGGCCTTCACTGGAGAATGAGCTGTTCGAACCAGGAGTGGAGAGCGAGAACCTGAACCGGCACACTGCTGGTTGGGCAGGCGACAAAGTCTACTACAACTACGATGACCGCACAAGATCTCTTACCATCAAAATGCGCGGTTACGCGCTTTACTGTCGGGTCACAGGAGGCCTTAGGTCCCGGCTGTGTGGGAAATTGGCCAGTGTGAAGAAAGACGTGGAATTGGGTGTAAGCATACTTGATCCAGATCATAGAACGCTTACATGCTCGATCATCGATGATCTCGAGTTTGTCGGCCGGGAACAAACATATATTCGCCCTCAGTCCCTTCGCACGCCTTGCATCGCTTTCAACTACGCACACAAGAATCTTCCAGGATTCGTCATTGAGATTTCGCATGGTCACATGGATCTCAGACGAGCAGCGCATGATTATATAGCTCGCAGGAAGGGTAAGTGACATCGCTTGTAAACTACGTGTGGGATATACACTAACATCAAACACCGAGTTGCAGGCAATACCAAGACATTCGTCGGGATTGAGTTTGAACATCGTACGCCTAAGCAACAACGCGTGTTGCGCGAACAGCCTCACTGGGCCACCTACCAAGTGTTTCGTTTCCGTGTCAAGGACAAGAACCTGGCGGTTATAGACGTCGGCACTCGTGTCAAGTTCCGAGATGCTAATGGTGTCATCTCGCCAAACGCCAAAATCCCGTTCTCTGTAGCCGACTTTGTAGCCGATTCTGCGCAGCCAGATACGGTCGATCTTCATGCTCTACAGCTGGACTTTACGCATCAAGAGCTTCACGACATCTTCTCATACGCAGAAAAGTATTCACGCATCGTAGACGAGTATAGCGACAAGATGCGTTCTGAAAGGAGGCAGGAGTATGAATACGCGGAACTGGGCGATGCGGATAGTGATTCCAACACTTCTGATTCTAAGGATGTCGGCACCGATGGGAACAACAAGGACGAGGGCGATTCTGATATCCTGAGCCATGTCGATGAGAATCTCAGCGAGCACGGCAGCCCCAGCGCCACGATTGCCACTTCACCGGCCCCTGCACGTGGCTCACCCCCTCTCAAGAAGCGGAGGCGCGATGGTCCTGGCAATATACACATTGGCGAGATCAGAAAGAGCTGAAGGGTGGTTGGACCCTCTGGGTCGGGCGTACAGCCTCTCGCGCGTGGGTGATAATCACGCTTATAACCCTACTGGCTGGTCATCAAGGCTTCTTTCTGTTACACGATACCCAGAGTTCGACTTGAGCTCAAAAGGCGCGACTCGCGGATCATGAGTGACCTGATACCACGACGGGATTGTCACGGAAGTTTAACTTTCATATGATATCGCGGTGTCCACATACGATGGGTGAATTCCACAACGCAGTCCATGACGTGCGCATCAAGTGATAACCTCTTTCTCATCCCTTCCATTATTTAAACGGCGGATTCAGTCATCGTGTATCCCGTGTGTGTTGCGGGAGTCATTGCGACACCGACTTCTACGAACAAGTCTTCTCTTCAACGATAAATTGCTAATGACATGTAGATGTGAGCCTGGCACGATCTTTGCCCCGTTACCAAGATGTGAAGGCTGAGCTGTCACATGCTTATCGGTAACGGCAGTGGAGACAATGTTGATCAACGCCATCATGATGTTTACGCTCTACTCATAGACAAGTTTCTATAATTGGTGACAAAGAAGTAGATGCATAGACTGAAGGAGATCTTGAGCTAGAGGGAGAAATTCGACAGAGAGCCTACGTTCCAGGAGAGTACTGGAGCAACGACAAGAACCTGAATCGAGTTCTGCGCTTGCACGACAGAAGACGCGATAGTATCACAAGAGTGGCTCGATGGAAGGCGACGCCAATCGCAGGAAGGAGCTGATCGGATCAAAGAGTCATGACGCCACGTATTCACGAATGCTTCACTGATAGGGACTGAGAAGGTACTAGAATCTTAGTCATCGCCATCAGCGGTTGGTGAGCTCTCCAGTGCGCGTACAAAAGCGACTGCACATAGGCCAGCATCATACACGACAGATGTTGCACGACATGTATCGAGGACCCTGTGTCGTCGCGGTCGGCGACAGCGTGTCGACATGCAAACCGTAGACATCTCCTCCGTGCCTCCATATGAACAGAGTCGACTTTGCCTTGCTAGCATACTTGAAGCGTAAAAAAGAAAGGGTTTTGCTGCATTAAGCAGCACTAGGACGTGGTGGTTGGCTTTGAACAAACAGTCCTGCGACGGGATGAAGAGCTTACCGCGCGCCCCATCGTTACTTGCGCATCCAGCCGACGTCGTTTGAGAGCGCTGTCCGGAACGAGAGCACACCTGTCAAGCCAGACACCCCGCTTTCCAAGCGTCACGAACCCTCTCCAGATGTCTGATGAGCTGCCCAGACTCTGCTTCACCTACAGGCTTTGCACCCATCCTGCCACGGCTCCCGTGATTTGCACAAAGATGGGGCATGACATGGTCGTGCTCATATCGTGGTCGTAATGAGGGCATACCGTGCGTCGCAGTGCTTGAAGCGGAGGTATCATGTAGTCTTTGTCGGGTGCGGCAATCGAGAGCTGGCTGCGGGGATACGGACAGGCATGTAGGGATACTCGTGTTGGCATATAAGCACGCAGCGGCGTGTGATGTGAATGCGGGCAAAGCGGCGGGTTGTATTTGACAGCAATCGCGCAAACTGTAAGGGAAAGCAGCTACATGGAGCATCCGTCGGCGAAGACGAGACCGAACACAACACGTGTTCCTGCGATCCCAACGACACACCTCTACCTGAGCGAAGGTCTGCCGAGTCCAGCGTCCCAGAGTCCATCTCTTATGACCGCCAGTTTCTCCAAGGTGTGCTCCGACAACTACTGTGCGGCCCTTACACCGATCGCGAAGGCGAGAATCTCGCTCATTGGAAGACTGGGATCGATATGCTGCGAGCAGTACTTCCAGCTCTACAAAGCTTTGCATCAGATCAGCCACATGACATCGGCGAGAAACCGGCTTCCCTAGATAGCGCCTCGAACCTCTCTCGCAACCATTGGGTTTCCACCTCTGCTCAAGAACTCGGTACTTTCCTCAAACAAGGTCGTGCTCTGAACGCGCATACACCGACTTTGCGGATCTCCAATACCTTTGAACGTTTCCAAGATGCTGAAGCAGCTTTCCTTCGCTTCGCACAGCACCGCGAAGTGAGTTTGATGTACCAGAATTGGCAGATTCTTGGCGGTAGTACCCCAGAGATGACCGCTCAAGACTTTTGCAAGCGATACGAAGATCGCATGTCAAAGGAGAAGCGCGCGACCTCCGACGAGTTTAGAAACTTTTTGAGCATCTCCGGAGCAGCTCTGGAGCACGTCGTACCAGGGCCAGACTTTCTTCGGGACCTTGGATACAGCTTGCTCAATGATCTCAAGGTTCAGGTTCATCTCGACGAACAATCTCAGTTTGGACCACCCGGAGGCAAAGAGACAAAGACGCGAACAATCGACTGCGAGGCCTGCCTTCAGTTCGTGTTGTATGGAGAGCGGTTTTCATTCTCTGGGTGGCACCTGGATGTACTAAATGGAACGTGGCTGACAACCATCACCGGCTTCCGTGCCTGGTTCATATATACTGGACTATGGACCGAGAAGGAATAGAAGGAACTAGAAACCTCGGTGGCACAGTGGAGACCAGCTGCTGAACATGTTGAAATTATTCTTCTCCGCCCCGGCGACACCCTCATCATGAGACCTGGTCATCCGGTAGTACACTGCGTCCTTACATTGGACGACTCTATTGCACGAGGAGGCATGATTTGGTCAGCAGCCGACATCGGCAGAACTATCAAGAACATCAATTACATCATTCAGTCGCCAATGGCCACAAATGAAGACATACCTCGGCAATTCTGCAATTACCTGGATGCGCTGTATCGTCATGTTCAGGAGGGGACACCAGCAAATACGAGCGCGGAATACGCACGTCGATTACAACATCCGGTGTACTCTTCTAGCGACTTGGAAAGCATCGCAAACCTCATCAAGCAGCTAGAAGACAGCAAAGTTCTATCTTGCGCTTGTGCAAAGACATGTAAAATCCCGTCGCAGAAAGACTTTGACCGTTGGGAGAAGCTTGTGAAGCAGGGCAATGACGAGAAATGGAAAGAGGATCGGAACAGATTCTGTCCGTGCTGGTGTTCTGGAGAACGTGTTCATGCTCGGGGCTGCAATAGGTGGTGTCATGCAAAGAAGAAGCTTGCTTGCATGGTGTGACGGAATGCATTTGGATCAGTGCGCGAATGCTCGTAGATAAAGAGGCTCAAATCACTAGACTCATCGGGTAAAACATACTCAGATTCCCTTCGTCCCTCTTTAGTGCAATCTTAAAGTGCACTGTCTGGCTTCGTTCTTGCTCATCGCGACACGTCCTCTTCTGAGCTTACTTCTGAGTGCTTGCGCTCCAACACGTCCGCCATATCAACACGTCCGCCATCAACACGTCCGCCATCAACACGTCCGCCATCAACACGTCCGCCATCAACACGTCCGCCATCGACACGACCGCTCGTTGTGAAGGTGCTTCGTTGCCGGCCTAGTGCCTGTCAGAACCTTGGAACGCTTCCACGTCACGATATTTGCCATTCGACCGTTGGCGCCACTGGGCTCGTCGCCTGCAACTTCCCTGTCCGTTCGCACCTGTCTCTGCCTCACGCGTAACCATGTGGAAGGTGATGGAATCTTCGTCTGCCGAGATATTGGTGTGGTGTAGAAGCTCATCTTCACTCGAATCGCCAAGGTCGATGTTTCGCGGATCAAAAGTACTGACGTAGACCAGTGGTACGGACTGATCAGCCTCATATCTTTCGAAACAACGTACCACAGCTTGGTTGTAGCCCGGACTTGCGTCGACTCGAGTGTCTGAGATGCCGCTGCCATGGGCGTTCTGAACACGCTCGTGCTTGACCATGGTAGCGGGTCATCCTTCGACGCTGTGAGTGTGCGCGCGCCCGTCGTCTGCCATCAAAGAGCTTGAGGGGTGGGGTGAAGTCAACCAATAGGAGCCAAGCTAACCTCCGGGGTCCATCTGGGTGGGCTACCAGTGCGGAACCCCCCCACGCCTGACTTGTGTTCTGTCTTTCGCGCTCGAGCCTGAGGGATCTTTTCGCCACATGTTGGACGGCAAGGTGTATTTGCTACGATGCTCATGTGTTGGCGTTCGAGCGCTGCGCAGCATCTACCCCATTCTGAAGACTCCGAGTTACAGTTTAGCGGCTGGCCCGCGCGGCCCCGCGCTGACCGCGAACGCCCCAAGCCCGGACACAGGTCCAGGCACTCGCCTGATATCCATCATCTGTCCATTGTTTTGCTACACAGCGTCCTTTATCATATGGCACAACCTGCTCGCGACGCGTCAGATTGCGAGAATTCCATCTGGTCAAAGACCCACTCACAGCTGACACGATAAGGCGATCACACGGCGCTGGAATGGACTCTCGTGCGTCTGTCCTAGCCCACACAGGTTTCGCATGAAGAGTATTATCATCTGTTGGTAAACTGGTCTCGCTTTTTTGGGTATGGTAATGTCGTATGCCGAATTGAACTCTCGATCCACTACGCAGGAATTCTATTCTGAACGCTAATCGCAGTCCCAGACACGAGCCCTCTCTATGAACAGCTGCAGTCTCAAGCCCCGAGTCTCCCCACAACGATCACTGGGTTCGTACACCCACAAGCGAGGATGCGGCAAAGCGGACATCCCGCATGGGCGGTCATTGTGGAACTAGTGCTGGGGGGCTCTTTGCCTAGGATAAGCCACGGTTCGATACCCCTTGATGTCATGAACGTATCTCGCTGTGGAGACATATCTTGCTGGGCGATTAGTTTATGAGCTCTTCACGCTGTCCAACGAAGGTGGTTCTCGGTGTCATATGCCACCACATGACGAGGACGAACAAAGCCCGCCCTTCACTCGTTGGGGTTGTCATCCGCGGTTTGAGGACCTTGTACAAAACATCGATGCCGGCACATGGGTCGCTCCCGGCGACTGGGCCGGTGGCTGTTCTGTTACCAACGACCTGATCGAACACTTTCCCCGGGCGAGCATCTCGCATTTCGTGCAGGATGGCACCACTCGGTACCCCACCTTTGATTTGGTCTCGCTCGAGATCATTCATACGAATCTGGAGGATATCGCGGTACAGCTGCGCGCTTCGTGCCCGCAGGCCATCATGGATGAATTGTCCGCGACTCTGGAGCACCTTGACCGATTGATCCATGGAAAGCAGGAGACAGAAGATTGTCAACGACGGGGCCACCATCGGCTCCCTCAATCTGAGTGATCTTATTCGGGAGCCGGTACCCGATCTAGAGGTTGCCGACAATGCCAGCATGCACGCCTCGGATGATGAGGAAGTTACTCTTTACGAGGGCGAAACCCAATACCTTCAAGCAGTAAACGGTGGGGCCACCAATGAAACCTACAATCTCGACGACGTGCTCATACAGTCAGACTTTGAAGACAATGCCAGGATCCTCGAGCTTGGTGATGCGGAGATGGCTGCGTACGAGGGCGACACGGACGAGCCTTCAACGCTTTCACTTGATTACGACTTCATCTACGCCGACGACATGGACGCCCAACCAGTCCAAAACCAAGTCGATGCCAGCGCGGTGCCTACACCATCCAACACCGGCCTTCTTCAGAAATTCGAATCAATGAACGTTAACGACTATGGAGAAGAGGTCTCGTCCCCGATCAATGGCCCACTTACCCCTCATGACCATCACGGCCCATCCGTAAATCAGTCCCTCGGTACCGACAGCACCGAGTCTGAACTTGGGCCTGGATCTGGCGACGATGAAGCCGCCATGTCGCACTCTGACCTCAACCATGACCCTCAGCGGAGGCATCTTCCCGTGTACGACATCCGCCACCATGTGTGCTCATCAAGGAACGGGTGGACGTGGGACTAGTAACCTTCTACCCACCACGTTGGTGGGTTGTTTGTCCAGAAGCCTGCAGTACGAGCTAGATTGGATGAGAGGTTGACATGCCATGCGCGAGTTCGGGTAGTACCTAAGCTGGAAGAGGTGAGGGGTTTGACAGGTATACAAATTGCGAATGGGGACGAATTCGACGGCAGAGACGGCGTTAGGTGCTCATTGGCGTTGGCGTTGGCGTTTTTGCTTTCTCGATCAGAAGACATGCAGCGTGCGACGAAACAGGAATTGATTGTAATGGTACTCAAGTACAAATGTAGCATGTGATCTCCTGATACCTCTTGCGTTGGTGTACCAGCCAACGTCATCTCGTTGGTTTGCTCGGAAGCAAGCCGCACTTCCGCATCTATCGCCTCCCCCGTCCTCGCAAGACTGTCTTCATCACTTTGCGCAAAGCATGACTCTCATTCAAGCAAGCTTTTACAGAAGTTCCGTGCTGCTCTTTTGACTAAGCCGTGGAAGATGTCGAGCAATATGGACCAAATGAGATACGCCCTCTCATGTTCTGGATGGCTGATACCAAGAAACTCTCCTGAATCAAGATGCACTACACTGAATAGTCGACCGTGTTTCTGCGCACAAGTCGCTGCAACCTTTTGGTGGCGAATAACGACTACACAATGCAGACGGCGAGGACCATGTAAGCGCGACGAGCTCATTAAGCTAGAATCCGAAAGTCAGGCATGGAGAAGAAATTGATGGTCGAAACAGCCAAGTATCATCATGATAGAGCCTGATGCCTATGGATGAAATGAAAGCACATGGTAAAGTTAGGACAGATAGCTGACAGCATGACGGGGACGGGAATGGCGTTCAGATGCTCAACTGAATTCGTGCTAGATCTAGAGGCAAGGCTCATCACTCGAACGGTCTCTGGAAGCCCCACGCAAGATTCTGGCATTGGAAATGTTCCCATTTTTAGCCAGTGACCTCATGTTGCTAGCTCGTCACCCTGCGTTTTCCGTGTACTGCATCATGAGATGGTCGGCACAAGAGAGCGGCCGTGGATCCAAATCCAGAAGGATGCGTGAGAGTAGCATGGTAAGTTCAGTAAGCGTTGAAGCACTTGTCGGCTCCAGGTCATCGGCCCCTGAATATACGGCTACCCGCACGTGGTGTGATGGCACAACACAACCTCTGCCCTAGGGGGTGAAAGACTGGATCGGTTTGGCTACGTGACATGCGCAATGGGCAAGATTAAGCAATCCTACGACTTACTTACTGTATCGAATGCGCAAGTCGTAGGAAGTAAAAGGCTGGGAAGCGGTGCGACATTGAGCTGATCTCTGGCTTCTGCTGCAGCTTCGCGCAGGTTGATCAAGCTATGCTACAATCGCTCCCTCCGTTTCCTATGGAGGCAAACCCAGACGGTGCGATTGGACCGTGAAGGCCTTCAAAGACTTGGGCACAAACGCGTCCTGATACCACAAGGGCGTCTATAACCGGAAGAAGGCGCTCCTTAAGGGCAAGGTGAACACACGGTCGAAAGCGCTAGGCTGGAAGAGACAGGCTGGTCGTCCTTCTCATTACCTCCACTTGCCAGTGTACTATGCCAATAGCCTATCAATTAGCGCCCCTAATCAACGTACTAGAGATGACGTATGGGGCTGCTGACAAGCCTTTATGCTTTTCTAAACCTCGGAAGACATCGGCCTACCTACCTTAGGATGGCATTGGTCGTCTCGAAGCTATTATATTGAGGCGAAGTAAAGAGTCCTTAGGCAGATATAGCGTACGTACTCCCTTTGTAAGGCCTACAAGGAGAAGATGGCTATGTTTGCGTGTGTCGAGAGATACCCATAGTGCGACGGCAGACACTACGGCACCTGTTAGTCGAGACGGCGCAACCTACCGCGCCTTTAGAGACAGATTAGAGGGTCTCGACCATCGTTACACCATCTTCCTTTCCTGTTTCTCTTTCCTAAGTTGAATCGGAGGGCGCTTAGTTGTCGACGCTTGATGCCGCCACACGCATCATGAATCGCTGAGAAGCAGCTTGAGCTGTAAAAGGGCCACAGTCAAATTTCAACCAGTTATAGTCCTACTTTTCGCTTTTCGTTGCCCCGATTAGGGACACGTGAAGACACTGGCCTGTGGTCAGGCTAACAGTTTGCCCAGTCGGTGCGCATGCGAGGTTGTCCATGGAGAGAACGGTCAGCGCTCAGCCTGTTCGCAGCTAGCTTTGTGCATATCAGTTTATAACGACGCCAGCAGTCGTGTTGTTCCTCGGAGAAGTTGGAGTTGTCGGTGTGTGTCTGAAGCCTGATGTCGGCCTCGTGCTGGGTTCACCGAGAATGGCAGCAGTTGAGATCGTCTTCGCCGGTGGGCACATTTGGCGCGCGGTCGCTGTTCAGGTACGTTGCGCTCGATACGTGTACGATATAGCTACATGAGATGGCGTCACTCATACGCGGTTCGCAAACCAGTGGCGGCTGTGGCTATCAGCGCAAGCACTGCATGTACCGCTCTCGTCCCGACGCGATAGAAATCTCACATGGGCACAGCCTTACAGCATTCAAACAGCCACTTGTCCGAGAAGGGTCGCGTATACCGGCACAAGCGCTCCAGCTGCCCTGCTAGCCCCGGGTGTGGTCGCACCTCCTCATCTGCTCATGACGGCCGAAGGCTCAATTGCTGCCGATGGGTGAATGTGCCAGGTGTATGTGCATGCTGTTTTCGAGGTTGGGGCCGTGTGGTGACAGGTGTGGCGGGCTGCATGGGCAATGGAATGCGCCTCTCGATTCAGCTACAGCATGCGAGGCGGAGGTCCTAATGTCGCGGGGTAGTTGGCGCTTTCTCCGCGCGGCTGGTGGTGGTGGTGGTGGTGGTGGTGGTGCTGGTGGTGCTGGTGCTGATGCCGCGGAGCCAGGAGCCTGCAGCTGATCTGGGCCTCGGCGCGGGGAAGGCCACTAGTCTGCATCGGAAGCGTGCTCGAGCCCTAGAGGTCGCGGATTTGCAAGCATGCGGTGTCTTCCCAGCAGTCTTTCCATGGCAAAAGCAAACAAGGCGGGAAACGTTCCAAACAATCGCCTCCTCGGACTTGCCGTCGCAAGGTCAGAGATCAATTCCACTGAGTGCAATTACGTTAGATCGCTAGGGAGAAATCCCTGGATTTCCGACCTAGAAGATAGAACAGGGAAGACGAAGGGAACCTTGGAAGTGCTGGTGTTGGGGTTGCGCGGCGGATGCGGGGCAAGCCGTGATGCGAGCTGTCACGCTACTCCTAGAGCGGCATGGCCTTGATCATCCATCATTCACACGGGCTTCGAGAGCGATAGCCATGCCTTTTCTCTCGTGAGTCCATACGTCGTAGTGACATCCGCCACATCTCACCCTTTCTCCTGTAGGCGCGCTTCGTACTCGCCAGGCTCTCCGTAACCTTCATACCCCCTCGCCGACGACGACGACGACGACGACGACAGTCTCCAACGCTTAACCGCCCCTACAGCAATACGCCCCGCCCGATAATTCGTCGCACCCAATAATGCACTGTCTGGGAGAACTCCCCATGCCCACATCGTGTCCAGGTACTGGCAGCCATGAATCCCTTGCCAATGATGACGCACAACACAATACGTCGCACTGGTCTGGTCGCTCCAACGATGCCGCTTGACAGCACTACTTGTACAAGTATCCGTGTACGGCCACCGACCCATCTCGAGTCCATCTTGCTGACGATCCAGCCTAGGCCTCACCACCAATCGCACACGCTCCCGAACGGCTGCACGAAAGCCATACGACTTTCGCATCAACCGCAGAGCTCCCGCACACCAATAACACCAGCGCCCATGACTCCTCCGACAGCGCCGATCGAAGGCACAGCCAACACCCTTCACACAAGCCTTGTCGCGCGTTGACCGTCTTACGACTTGGGACGATTGGCTGGCACACTGAACATGGAGGTGAACGGTGCGGCGTGGTGACTCAACGAGGGCGAGGATACCCGCGCCGACGTCCCCTGATCGGTGAGGCCAGAAGAGCAAGGCCAGCATGCACGACTACTTCGTCTCGCTAGATGAGTAGCGGATCGGCTGCATCGTCTTGGATACCTTACAAGAGACATACTGGGCTGGTTTGGGAGTCGGCTTTTCGCTTTGGACTCGTGCACCTCCAACGATCATGTGAAGGAGATCTCGTCGTCGGTTCCAAGTGAGTTACGGGCGAACAGCTATCACTCGCAGACCTGGGACGACAGGGTCCGTTGTTCAGACATGGAAAGAAAAGCGTGCGCATCACGCTCGACCGCACCAACAAGGACGGCTTTCGGACCCTCCCGCGAGGGCATCTCAGTTTTGCTTCGAACCCGATGCGTCCCTCGCTCCTTGAGTGTATGCTCGATGGCATCCGCGCCTTCGAATGATCGAACGGCTGTAGCACGAATCTTCTGCGAAATGGCCCACGTGGTTGCGGTCGGGGCTACGGCACAGCCAGGTGTCGGCTAGCTCTCGCGGGCAGTTACTGAAGGCTTTCAGGACTCGTGTCGAGCTTTCTTTGGCGGGATGATCTCGCATCTTTCGCGCGTCGCATCTCTTAGTCGGCTTTCGTGACGGGTCATGAACCGCGATATCAAATCGACATGGTCGACCACTACTTCACTACGCACGAAGTGAACTGAAGTGTCGAGGTGGAAAGTTGGGGCGGAGAGCCCGGTGCGTTACGAGCTGAGGTGCTGTTGTCATGTATGTGCAAATGATCGCATCGTCTCTTGGAACGCGCCCTGCGCGATAAGGGCGACTTTTCGGGCTTCTGGATCACCAACAATGACGAGCAACGAGCAATGTTCCTTTACTCACTTGTGTATTTCAGTCATGTCGTAGCCGCTGTGACAGATGCTCTCAAAGGCGAAGCAACAGATTGTCGTGGTGTTGCTAGATACGCTGTCTCTTTCCGTCTTCACCTGGGCAACCCGCAATCTAGACTAACTTTCGTTGCTCCGACCCGCGCACTCACCGACTGACGTTATCTTCCGACTCATTTTAGTACGCGCTCACTGTTTACGCTAAGCCTTCCTGGTTGCCAATTATCCTCTGTCACCTCACGCGCTGGTCTCTTCTCACCATCATGCGGCCTCGTCTCGCTATGCCACCTCACGCAAACTAAATCACTTTGAACCCCACTGCAACATGAAGCAAGAATCGGCGACAAGCAATACCAGACACCAAGGGTTCGTCTGCAACAGGCTAAAAGACCTGATGAAGGGGATCAGGTCGATCGCTTGTCGGCAGATCAGCTTGTCCAATCGGGGTTCCGCCTTCCTTGCAACGAGCGGAACTACAGTCAAGGAACCCGAGCGCGATGTTGGGGATACTATGAATATGAGTCCAGAGCAGCTCTTGATCGAGGCAGTCACCAAGGCGACTGGTGGCTACGATCATGGTGCAGTCTACAAGAACATGACATACGGCTTGGCCAGCGAAAAACGCTACCGACTTGCCCGCGCTAGTTCAGGTCTCTACAAGATGGAGAGCGACCAACAAAAGGACTACAAGAGCGGTGGTCAGCTCTCGGTCTGCAACAGCCGCCAACGTAACCGCTACGAGGAGCGCGATCGTTCCGCCCACCACCAGGACTCAATTCAGCGCGACCAGCCTATCAACTTCGACGAAGAGACGGCGAACTTCGACCGCATACGCGAATGGCTGGATAGTGTTCCGCTGGATCATGGCGCCTTGAGCACGAACACGGAAGAAGATGGAGAGGATGAGACCCTAAGCGATGACATCAACAGGCATCTGAACGATCACATCAATCGAGTGACGAGAGACTACAGACCTGGTGAGACTATTGCCCGGATCAAGGATATCATGGATGGAGGCCACCGATACCATCGCGCTCGCCAAAGCGAAGAGAACAATCGTGCCACGGGCAATGATCAGGCTGCGGTCAACTATTCAGTAGACAGCAACCACCAAGGCCCAAGCGACAGTCATTGCGCATTCCAATATGGCCACGAGACTTGGGTCAACAGCAGCAGCGATCAGCGTGCAGCCTACGAGCATCAACATCATGAGTTGTACTACCATGCTCGGTAAGCGATGCGCACGCGAACACATCATGTCTACGGGTTCGACTACGATAAGAATAAGGAGGGGTAAGGGGAAGGTCGTCTCGAATGAATGTAGGTAAGGCTTTCAGAAACGTTTCGATAATACAAAACTGACTCCAGACTAGCCTGTTCATTGCCTCCGTCTCGTCTACATCTATTCTTCCAATCTTTCGTCTCCCGGCTCGACCCCAACACGTACGGAACAACGGAACTTTGGCTTCCTTTGAGAAGCTGGCAGCGTATAGCGGAGGGGACAGAATGCGAGACAAAATTAGGAGCGCTTTCTGTCATCTGTTGGAGGAGCTCAAGTCGCACAAAGTATGATAGAGACTGAGAGCAGCGATGAAGTGGCGCTCACTTTGGTGGTTGCTGGAAACGTTGTCAACAGAGACGGAGGTGTCGCAACCGTAAAGGACCCGAAACTTGACAAGGCAGCGCATGCACATCTTGCAGGCGAAGAAGCCTATGATCTCAAAGTAAAGAGTCACTTGATTGGCCACACTCGCCATTCCAGAAGGGAAGTTCTGAGTTCACTGTCCGTGATGTCGCTCTTGCAAAGCGCATTCTTGAGCTTCTTCTTCTGGTTGCCATACTAGGCGTGTCACTGGCAGCATATCTAGGTGGCTCCAATGGCGCGCTCCGGTAGCCAGACAAACGTACTCGGTGCAATTGACCCGGTCAAGTGGATCGCAAAGGCTCCAAGACGCACGCATCGATGCAACTTTCCAGTCTGACAACCCGCTCATCTCATGACAATGGCCTCATACCGATCCGCTCAAGATCTGTAGGACCAGTAGGGCATCGTGGTCTTTGTTGTATGCTTGGGGCACGACCGCATCCGAAGTTCCTCTCGCTCTTCCGGGTCGGGGTCGAGTCGTGTGTGAGCACTCAGTCGTATGACAGCCGGTCGCTTAGCGTTGTGGGAATCAACGGGGCTCGATGGTAAACGTGACGTCGGATCGGAAGTGAGCAGCGGGTGTCGGTCCATGTTCAGGAGCAAGTGGAGTGGTGTTTGCCCCCGACTTGAAAGTACTTGGAGGCTATGGTGAGTCGGATGGTGGAAGCAGTGGTGACCCAGTCACCGGATGTCGCGACGAGCCATAGCTCATATCCGGCCGGAAATGTTGTTGCGCGTGTAAGTTTGGTCGAGGTGGGGAGTTGCGGAGTGTTGGGCGGTTGCGCCCGATCGAGTGAGCCGTTCACGCTAACGCCTTAGCGTTCTCAGGTGTGCGCGCGCAAGCCCAGATGAGGGCGTGAGACCGCACACACGTGAGAACATACATCGCTAGTCCTGACTCCGATGTACGTCGGCCTCGCTGGAATGCGCAGCACCAGCTGAGACGAAGGCACTGCAGCCATATCTCTGCGCGCCTTTATGCGACGCATATAGCAACCTTGGAATGGCCATCTCCACTGCGGCGCCCAGCTGTACCATTCAAGGGTGAAAAGCTTTCTGAACGCCAGCCTACCCGAGCGGGGTGCAGCCTCGCAACCCAGAGAATAGCCCCACAGGAGACGACCCGTGGAGGTGCAAGACTGTGAATGGGCTTGGTGAATGGGTTGCAGCGAAGGAGACGTTGAGCGCTACTATTGGGGTCTTTCACGCAACGGTGGTGTCTGCGGCAGCTGCTTCGAAAGACAGGCTGTCATTAGTACGTTCCCACTTTCTTTCACGAAACGACGCGTGCAGGGAAACTAAGTGAATGTCTCCTGGAATCGCATGTGCCAATCAAGCTAGATGTACGTAATGATTGCAATGCTATCGTTCGCTAGCGAACGTCAGGGCTCCGCCAATACCAAATCCGCTTCAAGTGTCGGTACTAGCGGCGCATTATGGCTCGTGTAGCTGCTCAGTGAACAACATGTGTATAGGTAGGGCTTCCAGTCGCCATGTAATACAGAGCTAGAGTCTCTTCCCCAAAGCTTGCGAGTGCTGGCTGTGTAGCAGGATTGTCATTGGTATGCAAAGTGAGTTGTCGAACTACCTATGCCACATGCACAGCACCCACACGCAAAGAACGACAAACAAACAAAGCAAGAAGGCCATGGGAACTGCACAAACGGTGGTCGAGTACGACTGCATCTCTGTCTCCATAGTCTGCTTCCATTGAGAATGGAGACAGTGATGGCAATCGTCTATAGTTATAGAAGCTTTCTGCAGCCGTCGTCGCCCTGCGCGAGCAAACAAAGTAGACTGGAAGGCGGCTCCGAACGCCCAAGATCGACCCTGGATACGAGAATAGATGGTCTTTGATGCGCCACATGAAGAGCTCAGAGCGTGTGTAGTTCTGGTAGCGGTGGACGCCTCATCCCGCCCAAGGCAAGGCAGACACTACTTCTAGGACTGCAGGCGCGGTTGAAGCTTCCGGTGCGGTTGAAAGTGGTATTGGCAGAGCGGGGTTGTCCGCCAGGCGCAAGGTGATGAACGTTGTGCCGCGAGACAAGAAATACTTTGACAATTTGACATCTGCGTCGACTGTGAAGATGAACACCGCCTGCTTCATCGCAGTCAAGCGTGTGAAAGAATGATGGGTCGTGTCCTCCGTGTGCTTGTAATGTTAGCTGCGTCTGCCCTCTCTCTAGCGTGTGCTTACATGAGAGGTTAGGATGCCGTTCATGAATGCCTGGTAGGGCGCTACCGTGTGAACGTCGTTGCCGATCACTATGGTGACGTGATCAGGCGTGTACTGGAGATTTGTGAGGCGAGCAAAAAGATCCCGTCCGTGAGCCTCAGATCCAGTGACCGAGAGGCAGGTGGTCAACCTTCCATTCGACGCGGCCATGGTAGCGAGTCGGTTTGCGAGAACCTTTGCGTACGTCCCAGCCTCAGTTCCTGTTTCCGCTCGTACTACTGCCACCATTCCGTCATGAGGCTCCATGGCGGCCAAAGTACTGTCCTGGATGTTATGTGTGGTACCAGCCCAGATGGGATCTGGTAGCACCTTCTCCTGGTAGAACGGTCGGGGCGGTGGGAGTGGGGACGACCTTGGCATCGCAATTGATGTGATGGAGTATGCTCGGCAAGCTGTTTCGAACCGACTGGATACGATGAAAGACCTGCCCGCTTCAGTATAGCTCCGTAAGACGTCTTTGAAGTGGACAAAAACGCAGAGAAAACTCACTCGCTAGTATGTCGAGATCTAACCGTCCAATTGAGAAATGAAACGTGGACGAAATGGTCACAGAATAGCTGATCCAAAGTAACCTAGGTCGGTATCAGGCAATAAGAGGTGCCGCATTCAAAGATCATGCGTTAAAGAATGGAGTGGAAACTCGCGATATGAGGTTATCGAAGGTTCTTTTGGTCGTGATAGAACGTTACGTGTCTTAATTCCTACCTTTTATAGGAGTGAAGGATGCGGTCACGTAGCGACAAGTCTGGGCGGGGTGCTGATGGGTCCAGTCCGAGAGACAAACAATACCAAATGAAGCCAAACAAATCTACTGCCACACAGTCACGGCACCTACTTCCAATTCCTTTGACTTCATCAATTACTATGGCAGATCAAAAGACTCCACCCCGCTTTGAGAATCTCCTGACAAGATTGCCTCACCAGCGGTAACAACTGGTGGCAGCGGGGCCTTGCGCGAACGATGGAATTGATGGAAAGATGGGCTCGCGCCGCGTTCGCAAATTCTGTGGGAGGTAAGGCGGAATACTCGTAACACGTGTCGCTGAAAGACATGTGCCCGTGCAAACACCGTCTTCCACCGTACCATTGGGCCTTTCCTCAGGACTGTCTATTGTCGAAAGGTGGTGTCATATATGACACTACCGATCATATGCTTGCGGATACGTCATCCAGTACACGTGCGTTTGCTCTCTTTCGGGAAAGCAGCAAAATACGTCCCGGGTGCTCTTCATCACAGAGAAGACGCGTACATCTCTGACCATACATCCTATAGCGCAATGTTCAAGATTAGTGACTTAAACTAACAGATGCATTGTCGCTATAAGAATTGGTATTCCGCGAAAAACCCCGGAGAATACCGGAAAAACTGAAAAGTACCTGGAGGTCGCTGCCAGATTTGGGAACACTCGGCTCGCACTATTACGTTTAGGGCTACCTTTCACGACTCAATTGCGTTCATATACTTGCTTACTCGAGGAGCCGAACGCCAACTGTGAACGCGTAGCTTGATCTCGGATGTCTGGGCAGTCGCAGCCATAGCGCATTGATGAACCTCTACGCCATGTGTGTTAGCAGATTGCATGGGCGATGAGGCCTGGAGCCTAGACAGGCGCGAATGAAGCTTCTTTCGATGAATGCGTGGCAGCCCAAGCGGAAATGCTGCAGACTTCGCTCAAGATAGCAGTATTGAACCCGACGCCAACCGGCGGGGACGCTCATGCATCTAAGTACCAGGACGACGCTGGAAGTTCAGCTTGCAGTCGGTACAGGGATTGTACAGCGCTGGAGTGCATCAAAAGCGACGTGATGGATATGCGATCAGTGAGGCGTTGGGCAAGCACAGGGTGGTGGACGTTGCCATGGCGTGGGCGACGGTGGGATGGGTGTTGGTGTTGGCGTGATGTGGGGTATCGTGGGGCGGCGGGACCGGCCAATCGGCGGCATCCGAGTCGCGCCTGCCATGTCGAGTACGAAGAAGCGTTGGCCTGCCCTCCACGTCCACAACGCCCGACCATGTATCGCCCGCGGTTCGTTGCCGGTCGAGATCTATCAAATGACTGAGTCGCCGTTGATCATGTAACACCAAAAGGTCGCTGAGCTCTCACACCTGGGCAGGCATCTCAGCGTCTGCAGTGATGTCACATCACCTGACCATCATGCGATAGCCGATACAGGTACGCGCACAGCGGTGGCGGTACTGCGAAGAACGCAAAGCTGACTGACGGCGCAGTACATAGCTATGGATTGAATGCCGGCACCTCGCTTTCTCTCTAGCTACGACGCTCCAGAGTACGATGCGGAGGCCGGCAAAGAGAATGCCTCGCCCAGACGACCGTCACGAAAGAAGTACGCGAGATGCCGCGCACCCCCACCGAGCAGCGCAACAAGAATGCGGGACTGTGCCAAGCGTGCGACAGGCAGAACGCAGCGAGGCTTGTGTCGTACCCGTTCCACGAGCCCCCATCATTGCCGGCGTCGCTTCCGCCACGCGCGCCCGAATTGATGCGACCCCCGCTGGCGTCCCCGGTTCTCCGCTGTTCACGTAGCGACCTCGATGCTTGTTTCGCTCACGACGCGCCCATCTACCCCAACATCCTCACATTCACTAACAACAGGACGGACGAAGAAAGCAGCACAGAGTAAAGATTGGAAAAACCCATGTCATTTGTTACATACATTGCCTGGAACTCCATTACCACCCGCGCCTCAACAGCACCCGCCCGTCTATCCCAGTGAGCGCATTTCTCTTGTAATGCCCGCCCATTCCAAATCATCAAGGTCGCTCCCGTCTGCAAACACTCCATGGCCGCTCTCGTCTCTAGATTCGTCACGGTTGCCCTCGTCTCCAGATACCTCTGATTTGTCGTGGATGCCCTCGTCTCCAGAGTGCTCTGATTCACATCTCTCTTCCTCCTCCACGACGGAAAGGGTGTTCGGGCCTTGACAGGTCGACGTACGAGATTAGCATGGGTCTTGTACGCACTTCGTAGAGTCAGGACTTACCATCGGTTGTTCTCTTGGACAGGCCGCCAATCTGCAAGAGGGCGTCCCTGTGTGTGGCCAGCTTTGCCAACAACTGGGCGCAGCGACGCTCCGCGTCTTGCTGTGCGTTTTGCGCCGCGATCCTCTCACGCTTCTCGTCCACCACAGCAGCATCGCTTCTGCTAGCCCTGTCGCTCCATCGCTCGCACTCCTTCTTCCAGTGACCGATCTCGGCATTGGCTTCCTTGGCGGCAATCTTCCAGTACTTCGTTGCGGCGTTGGTGTAGTCCAGCGCGCGGTTCATGACATCAATGACGCCTGGTTCAACCGCAGATATGCTCGAACGCGTTGCTTTTTGGACACTGTCGGAGGTCCTCATGCGCTTGGGGGGAGGGGTCTGCGGCGACGCAGATCGTGGAGCGGGTCGCTTCGTTGAAGGCATGCTAACGAAGGGAGGCGTTCTGAATATTTTGCAATCTGATGGGACCCGAGAGAGTACAGTACAGATGGTTGAGGAGTGGACTGAAAGACCGGGGACGAGCACAACTGTAACAAACGCCTTGAGGTAGGGGAGGCTCTATCTCTTGCGTCTCGTCCGGGCGCCCTTCTTGTAGCATGTATCGGACACCCACTACAATCGCCCATCGTTTTGAAACCTACTGGGGCGCAATATCTCAGAGTGGATGAGCACGTCCTGTGCTGCGACCACATTTTGCACTATCACCCCAACATCCGCGCCACCCACCGCATGTCTCTGGTCTGATACCAACGCCTCACCCCACATTACTCTGCACATTCAGCCGAACTGGCTATACATCACGCTTGGAGAGGCTACACCATGGGTTGCCGTCGCTGTCGTCATGTCTCGGTTCGCTATTGGCCACGCCCTCAGTCCCAGGAACATGTCTGAGATAGCGCTGAATGGCTCGATTGGAAGAAGACGAAGGATCAAGCTCCGCGAGACAGCTTGCATGGTACCCGCTCGTTGCCATGATGCTTCTCGTGTAGCGGTGGCCTGGTGGCGTTGAATGGCGTGCCTACGCCGATTATTAGCGAACCTTGTACTACTGTCCATGCCACATCCCGTGGTGGAGACAACTTTCCCAGTGGGTCGATTTCATGTTTGGGATGAGCGTCGGTGGGTGCAAGATGCGGGAGAGTCCCGTCGCTTCCTCACTTTGGTCACGGCTCAGACGCTCTTTCCGTCTGCGTCAAACGTCGCCTCTTCAACCCACGTCGCCTTTACCTTCACTCCCCAATAATGTACTCGGGCAGAATGATCATGGGTCTCTTCTCTGGACTGCCATCACACCAATGAACTCAACGTAATCCGCAGGTTCGCTTCACGCGTACCAGTCCGCTGCCGACATTGGCTTCCAGACTTCCAGCCATCTAGACACAACACACACCTGGGCAGTTCGCGACTACGTCGTGAGACTGCATGCGTGTCGCATCGGGACTTTGGCTGCAGTCCCGGCAGACCAATAGAATGCTTTACCAGAACGCTAGCCCGCCATACCACCCCGACCCCTTCGTCGCTTTTCTTACGCGAATGGCGTTGTCGCTTTGCCATGTTCACTCACGGACAACAGCCTTAGTAGCTATCTCCGCGCTTGCCCAGGTGAGCGGGTACTGGTGCACCTCACCTGGAACATGTGCCATTCGGACCCCATCGCTCAATCTTCAGTCGCCTGGTCTCTGAGTCCCAGTCCCCACCGTTGCTGCTGTTTACCGCGTCACGTACCAGCCCCACCGCTGTTTCTGCGAGCACGCGACATATCACTTCACGCCCGCGGCTCAGAACGCTGTGTAACGTTTCCCGTAAGACGCACAGACTCTTGCATGGGTTCAGTCGACCCTAGAACTGCCGCCGACTGGCTGCCTTCCCGAGAATCCATGTGCCTGCCCAAGGTTTGCGCGATTTACACTCGCCGTGATCTCTGCTTCCAGCCACCCAGCCCTTGCCCCTACTGCCGCACTCCCATCTTCGTCCCTGGAATACCAGACACACAGCCACCACCCCAGGAACCGGCGCCTTGCATATTGAACAAACGACAACTTCAAGCCCAGCGCCCTCGTTAGAATAGTAGTGACACCTACATCCTGATGCAGGTAGAGGTGGCGCAAGTCTGATCCGGAAGAGACGGCAACGCTGCTTCCATCACAGTCAATCCCCACAATGTATCAGCGCCAGCGCCCACGGCGTCCACGTCTATCACCGTCAATGTTCACGTGGCTATGCATGGTAGCTGCATGTCACCCGCAGACGGCAAACCCGAGGCGAATCTTCGGCACGACATGGCTGAACGCGCTGTTGGTCAAAGACAACGTCACTGCGCAGCAGCTCATGATACCAGAAACCCGTAACAAAGACCAACCTGTCAATTGGAAAATAGAACGAGGCTATACCCAGTATACATTGCGGCGGAGAAACGCAATGGAGTCGACGAATCCTAGACGTTTGGAAAACACACGCAAGCATTGGGATGCTAGACCGTTGTCCTTTGCTTACCTGGCGGTGCGGAAAGTCAGTATTGAAGTCCAATATCTTTTCCGTCGGCACATCCGCAGTTGCAAACGCCGGCGCCGGAAGCTGTCCGCGTGGTATCGGGCGCTCGCGCAGTGGTGATTTCGAAGAGACGGCACTCATTGTCTTCTAGACTATGTTTGGAGAGTCAATTGTATTGTTACAATATCATGGCCTCTGCAACGGCCTGGGCTTGTGCTGTCTTGCGAGCCCCTGGCATCTTCACGACGAGCTTATCTTCGGTCCTCGGTCATGATTAAATATCACCCCATACGCAGATACCTCCTTTACCATTATCGAAACGGCCCGTCTATCTTTTTCATCATCCAATCAGCCACTGTTTTCATGCCCTTCAGCGAACATGTACCGAGCCAACGAACTCAAGCGCTCGTCTTACGAATACCCTTCCACCACTCAACACACTTTGCCCCGCGAGGATTTTTTGGAACGTGGTCAGCAACTGGCGCAAGACCCTGTGGAGAGGCTCGTCCTTCGCACCGACAATGGTACGTCTTCCACAACCTTTGGCACTTTCATCCCATCTAATAGCACTTCAGGCTCGGCATCGACGACTCCACCCACACAAATTCTCGATCGCAGGCCGATAGAACTTCCAGACCACGTTGTCATCGCATGTCCCCGGCGCATCCACTCTTCCGCGCGCGCATTTCGCAACGATCTAAGCGACAAACAAGAGAAGATCAATCGATACCTCGATGAGCTGGACGCGGCGGTAACCGGAATCGACCAAGAGCTAAGGGGCTTTTACAAGGTGCGGCCTGGCGGGCAGGTAGCTCCATGGCGTCTGTCGCATAATGGCGGATCGAGCTTGAGGTGGGGTTTCCGGACCGAGGAGACGCAGCCCCTCGAAAACCTCACGGCCGTTTCTGGTGGGCTTCAGTTGCTCCTCCGCAACGGAACCGAATACTGGGAGCCTGGCTTTGGGGGCATCATCGAGGCTGGCCACACCGTCCGCCCAATGGGCCCCTTCGGATCGTCGGAACCCGTTGATACTAGCCACCGAGACACCAGTCCGAGGCTCATTCCACCGGTCGCTAATCGCCCATGGGGGGACAACATCACCGACCGCCCCAGCTCGGAACCAAAGCGTTCAGCTAGCGCTTCCTGTGGACCGCCATATGGTGAGCTGCCCAAGCATTGGGTGGAGAAGCTCAGCCAATCAGCTGGGTCGCATTTCCGCGCTGATGGAGACGACATGTACCGTTGGGACTCTTTTGGCGAGAGGTCATACGCGCACGAGGGATTGGCCCACCCTCAGGAGGATGACTTCGAGCTTGCCCAGTTGAGTATCAACCCATGCAAGCTTAGCCAGAAACGCCACGAAGAAGGTGAGCTTGAACAAATGTACCGTCGGGAACACTTTCTCACTGGCACAGCTGCGGCCACCGTTGCGCTTCCATCTAGTCCCTCTGACGGCTCCGACGACGTTGGTTATGAGGCAGATGATGAGCCCCTAGCTGGCTTACCCTTTGACGAGGAGTCTTTCTCAGACCCGGCTGTACCTGGATTAAATATGGACTGGATCTTCCCGATAGTACCCTCCACACGGATCTATGAGGATCCAGTGAAGCACGACCAAGGTCATTTCGTCGCCCACGTCTACAGCGATGCTTCAGTAAGCCCCTTCACTTCTGCACCCAGCCTGAGGTACGTGGAGAGGGCCACTGTTGAGGCGTCGACTTTCCCGGACTTCAATCCTTGCAAGAAGGTCGATGCTTCATCCAACACCATCGCTTTAGATCTCCCCGAAGACATTCAGGCGACACATGATGTAGTAGGTCCTCAGCCTACTTGGCCTCGGCTTCCGACACGCCAAGAGGCCAGCAACGACGTCGTTGTAGACATGTTCGAAGGCGCAGAGCAGACGCACGAGGGAGCCAACTGTCGGCCGAAGGATGTCTTCTCTATCATCACCTTTCTCAAGTCCGTCGGCAATTGTTTTGTTAAGTCTGTTGTCGTGCGTCTTTATCACCGCCCTCGGGACCGTTCTTTTCGATCAAGAAGAGATGATAGTGCCAACATGAGCAGTTACTGAGGATTATGGCTTTTTGAAGACTTGGTGAGTGTGTTCAGCACGACATGGTTTCGGTGTTTGGGTGGTCTCTGCAATATTCACGGGGATGGTGATCATGTTGGAATCAAAGTCAGTCTTCTTGTTCAGGGCATAGCCATTAGTATCATGCAGTGTGTGAGTTGACGCGCGATGTCATTCATTTCCTAGCTTGGGTCACCACCTCAAGCCTTTACGTTTCTTACTTTCAGCGCATCGTCAATGTAAAGTCTATTGCCCTCGCTATTAAGCCTTGACTTCGCGTGGTATTTTACGGTTTCCCGCTTCAAGATATCCCACTCATAGAGGCACCGAGGTGTTTACCTTACGAGTACCCGCTTCCCGCTTGCCGCTTGCCGCTTCCCGCTTCCCGCTTCCTGCACACAGTATCGAGCGTTTATGATCAAGCAAACAGTACACCGTGGTGCTGCCTATCCAGGCGGGCGCGAGGCGAGGGTCCTAATGCAATAGCTTCAGTCAAATCCACGTCAGAACTACTCATGCATTGTTGAGTTTTGTTCGTTAGCTACAACGTCACGTCGCGAGACAACCTTCAGTACGGGCGTGTGCCCTCCGTGGTGCGCAGGTTGGACGATTTGCCAGTAGCCTGCCGTAACACCTAACTCAGCACGTCGCATTCCATTACTGCCGAAGAAAATCCATTTTGCAAATCCTTCTTTGCTCAGGTGACGCATCATGCTCATCGATTCGCTCCCGCGGCCGTACCAAAGAGTGTGCGTCGTCTTCTCCGTCGATGCAGAGTTTGCAGCCGTATGGGTGACTAAACTAACGGCGCCATCGTCGTCGGCGCGCGGAAACAGCGGACCGCTAGTAAAGTCCCGTCTCGACACGACGGGCGCGTGGTTGTGGTTGTGATTGTGCTGGGCTTGTTGGCGGGCGTCGTCGCGGATCGCGTCATCGCTCTTCGCTTCGTGATAGGACGTACGTGCATGCCGGGTCCGAATCGGTATATCGCTAGCACGTTTACTTGACGGTGCGCGTTGTGGGCCGAGAAATTGTCGAAGCTAAGCACCGTCACGGCCAGCGTCGAAAGTGAGGTGGTGTTGAAGGTGACGTCATTGGTGCCATAATGGGCCGTCGACAGGAGGAATGTCGCGTGTAAGGTAATTGCAGCGAGGCGGTCGTGACTGGGACGACAGGCTGGTATGTGAGACGAGCAACATTGGCCAGGCAACGGATAAGAACGGAAGAGTCAGATGTCAAAAGAGGGATCAGAATGCATCGGGAGACCAACCAGTGCAAAATGGCGAGGCGCCACGGCTGCCAGAATCTCGGTCCTGACTAGCTCACTCTGCCCGCACTAGATCCCGCTAGCGCTGCCCACTCCACACATCTGCAGCTCTCATGTCAGTGTAGGAGCGCTCGAGGTTAAGGTTGTTGTACCCCACCAGACATCGCTGCGGGCCCTGGAATAAATACATGCATCGTAGAGTTCTTCTCCATATGATACAAGATATATGTTCTTTATCGGGTCAGGCTTCACTGCAACAAACGCGCAAACCCCTCCACGCAAATTGATCAATTCCTTCTTCGCTTTTCCCCGCAGAGACATCTCCTTGACCATCTGTACATTGGCTTCTGATGCGACCAGCTTCGCAGTCGTCTGGTCCAATCGGCTGATCAATTGCGTACAACATCTCGCCCACCTTTTCTTTGATACCTGTAGTTCTGTGTTTGATGCGTCTTTCTTCTCCGTCATTTTGGACTACCAAAAGTATGGGCAACTATCAACCTTCACTACCCGGGCGGTCAAACCTCACGAGCCATTCGTTCTCCCTGCACTATGCACATCTCGACTCCCTTCTTCGTCGCCCAAGCCATGTATACTAGAGCCAGCACTGATCGACGGACTTTTCGCGTATCGCTCGAGACGGCGAGTGACGTTGGCAACATTCTTCTCAAGACGAGTAATATCCTCTTCGATCCTACGCACCACCGACTCGGCCCTAGACTTCAGTGATACCAGTGTCGGGCTGGGCGTCCACGATTCCGTACCATCAGTCATTGGATGGGGTCTGATGTGCGTCGTTGTCGGGAGATCTTCACGGCTGACGCAATGTTGAGGCTCAGGGTTGTCAATCCGACATTCGTTCCTACAACTAAAGTGACAAACACTGGGCGCAGATGCTGTTGGCCTCGCCTCACCGTCGATAAAATCACTATGCGTGTGATCGTCGCTGGTAGGGGTGTTGGCGCGATCCGCACCCTCGACTAAAAGATGAATCGAGTGGCAGCAACTCTCGCGTGCCGCTCGCATCATGGCCGTCCCGTACTCGCTCAGTTCGGCCTCGGATAGGTCTTCTGCATGGCGACACGGGCTGCGCGTAGTCGGTTGAATGTTGCCTGAGCTGGGGCAGTCCGCCATGGCCACCGTTTGACTCTTGCAGGAGATCTTGGTTCACGTCTGCGATCTGCCGGGGAAAGCGGGTGTTGGTGGGCAGTATTCCAGCGAGAAAGTCACGGTGATAAATCGCTGGAGACCGATCATTTAGCATAATAACGCGATTGTCTGGGACAATCATGTGTATGATTGTGTAATTGGCAATCGCACGGTACAGCACGCGACATGTCGCGTACATGACCGTGTGCGAGCGCGTTGGCAAGTGAAGATGAGCAAGACGAGCTTCAAAGGTCTAGCAAATGATTGACATCCCAGGACAGGTACATAAAGCCATCATAGAAAGGCAAATCGTATCTGGAGAATCCCATGGCGAAAGACCCGAACAGTCCATGCTGCACAGCCTCGACGTTTGCGTCGCGAAACTGGTGAACAAAGGGGATGACAATTTAGCGAAATGCCTAAGGTGAGAGCATCTTGCAGAGGTGGATGCGCGCGAGATGGCAAGAGTGTTGATGGTTGAATGTGCTGTGGTGAAGGTGTGGGGTTCTACTCGAGCGGACCGGGCCCCGGGGGGTGGAGCTGCGACGCTACGCCCTAAAACGATCAAGCGGCGCCCCAGAACCTTCAAACCGTCGAGATGTCACGGCGTACGACATCCTACCTACATCTCATGTCTCCAGATTCTGCGCGACTCATGCGCCCGTCGCGTCCACGGCCGCAACGTCACCTCAATTCTCGTTGCTGACTCCAATGTTCACACGAACGTGAAATGGTGTCTCGAAATCGAAACACATCATCTTCGGCAAGGTAGTGTTTGCGTCGGCACTTACAACACGTACCACACTTTATGCACCAACGGCATCAGCACCGAGCTATATATCCTCACGCCGTTCACGACTCGTTCTCGGGACATCATTTCCCCTTCGCCACGCCGCACATGTGGCCATCGTTTCCTAGCACGTTCAGGAAGCGCGTCATTGCCACAACGGAGTTGTACGACAACAACAGCGACCTTCCCCGCGCCTAATCTCGGAGCCGCTGTCGACTTTCTCACATCTCCTGCAACCTCGCGATCGAGCACAGGTCCACGTCACACGTGGTGCCTTCCACGGGCGGCCTCTTCAGTGCTCTAGCCTACCGGCGCGGCAACAACTTTGTCCACCGCGACTTGAGGTGACTTCCCCTGCAGCGCATACATTCGATGGGCCTCCACCACGAACTTCTCGTTTCCGTGACGACTTCGCCAATCAACCACGACGCCGATGCGAGCGAACAGCAGCCTAGCTGGCACCAGGAGATCGACGCCCTCACCCTGGTCATCGACAGCTACGCTATCAACGGCGTCACCTCACGCCAGCATCGATCGAGCCTGACTTCCTGGGAGCGACCGCAGCGCCGGCACTGACTTGGCCACCGTCAAGCTTCCCACAACGCTCGAAGCTGGCAAAGACACAAACGATGAGATCGGCGACAGAGTGCACAAAAGCGCAGCAATGGTTGGTATACGGCATGTCGTATTTTTGGCCACGACAGATCGCTGACACTTGCGCAGATACTGCCTATCTCCTCCTTCGCGACAAAAGACCCTGTGACGAATGCACACACGCAGACCACCGATATGGCGATCCATACAGACCAGTCCGCAGAACACGACATACACATACACAGGGATTATTTGCCAACGGGTCATGCAAATGACCAATTGCTCTTCGTTTATTGATGAGCAACTTGGCTGGGACAGGGAAGAAGAGCTGGCTTGCTCTCTATTTTTCCTGTTGAAGGCCTGACCCGCGCCTTGCCCGCCGACCACGCGTCCGAAGTCGATGATATTCTGCGCGTGTCCTTCAACACATGGGTGTCTTTTCCGCTTACAACGTCTGTCCTTGTTCACCATACTTTCTCCGGCATAATCTGGCTATCAGGAACCGCGAAGCGATAGCTGGACCTCCGCGGCAGGGCGCGCATTCAAGGAAATGAGGACAGGATGCGTTTACGGGCTGACAACAGCCGCGTACCTTCCAAGCTTGCGGCACCGCGCGTGTGCGGGCGACCCAAGTCGCAAGGCTTCCGCTGTCAAGATTGGACGTTCAGCGGGCAGAAACGCAGGTGGAGGCATTTCCCGCGCATCAATCTTGAGTTTCGCCTCTGTTGCATTCGTCCGAAGTATAACTGACACCCTTCCCAGCATCGCCCTTCACCTCGAACATCCAGACCTGAGCGCCTTACCCGTCCACCTCCGCGTCCTCGCCACATTCAGTCACTCCGCCCTGATCAAGCAAACTTCTTCACCGACGCCAACCTCCATGCGCCGGCCAGCATGACAATGCCGCGTTTGATCATGCGACATCACCTGTACAACGTGGAACATACACAACAAAACGATGGAATCGCAGTACAACTCGGACAAACGTATGCGAAATGCCCCTCGTTCCTTGATGAGCAGCTAGGCTGCGGCAAGGGAAGTGGAGCTGGAGAGGTACCGCGTGTCTTTACGGCGGGTACTACTCGACCTCATCGCACGCAGTGTGGACAACTTGCTGGTTGGTCGGCACTACGACGCTGGAAATGAAGGATGAGGGCTTTGCGTTCCGCTCACGCTTCACCTACGGCACATGGAAAGACCAAAAGCAACATGGAAGCATGGAGGACGAACGTTGACGGATTCAAGGCTTCGGTACATGAGCTAGGCGTTGTCGTCGAGGGAGAGGTCTTGCAGGTTTTCGAGCCCCCTAAGAACACCAACCCCAGTCATATCGCGAGAACCGACAGCAATACCAACGATCGCGGTAGCGAAACAGCGAACTGCAACGTGGAAGAGAGAGATTAGGCGGATCAGATCATCAATACCGCAGCAAGCCACTCGTGAGTATGACTATTGCGACAGTACCTTCTACTTTGACTTACACTTACTCACAGACTGAACGCAGGCCCATTGAAGGGTATCAACATACGTACTAGGGCTCTGGCGACCCGATTACTTACCGCGACGCGCACTTCCCGGACGCCTACCATGTCACTTGCGATGAAGGAGTCTCCCGCGCATACCACGTTCGAGGCCGCCACCATGAACTCCGTCTACCCTCGCAACGCTCCTCGGGATACGGCGATCTCTTCCTTAGTTACACTCGCGGTGTCGTCACTGCTGGTAGCGCAGTCACGTTTTGAGGCTGAACCACCCGTCTGGCTCAACTGGGACATCTGCAAAGACTAAGCGCAAGGACTAGTCAACAGCTGACTCAACTTCGAACCTGACGTTTCCAATCTCTCCGATTTAAAAGGTACCTTTGCGCAGGGTAGGGTCATGGATCGGGGTAAGCGTGAGCGGCTCGTTGGACTCGGCATCGAACTTGCGCTGAGGGAAATGGTCTCCTACACATTGGAGAACAACCCCTTTGAGGAGAGGTTTGCGATTGTCTCGGTGCGGACAACGTTCACTCGCTACGCGTATTCAACCTTGTCTGCTCACGACTCTATCGAAAGAGCTTGGGAACTCCTGAACACGGCTTACTGGCGCTGCCCTATCTGGACATTGTTAGCCGTGTACACATCTGGAATTGATTATACAATAGCGGGCCTTCATGATCTGCCACCCGGCGCATGACAGCAGCGATGAAGGTGAAGATGGGAGCGATTTGTGCCTCATCGTCCTTCCTGACGCGTCGTCTGTCCACACTACCTTTTCCTTGATTGCTGCGACCATCGTCTTCGCCCCGCAACGACTCCACAGAGACGTCTGCTAAGCGTAACACGCGCAAAGATCGGTGCTTCAACACACAGTCTAGTCAACTCACTTTCACACTATAGAGCACGATTCCGCTTCTAGGAAGAGCGCACACCAAATCGCTTGGCAACATGTGTGTGTGCAGAGGGAGTAGATGAAGAAGGTCGATCGTCGAGTGCCTGTGATTGGTATGCCACACAGATGAGACTGATGAGACCAGTAGTGAGACGCGTGAGGTCGGTGAGGAACGCAAAGTGGATGACTGGAAGAGCAGGGCCGGTACAAACGACTGTCCATGGGACGAGCTGGATTCCTAGACGTGCATCGGGAAGCTCTCGGTCAACGATGCGCAAGTACTGAAGACCAGGACCAGCTATAGAACAAAGACGACATACCAGCAAGGAGTCTTTGCGATAACGCCGCGCAGTACACGTCATGCATTCAGTAGCCCTTCACGACCTCCATCCCTGGGTATCGGATAATGTACGCTCCAGGCTCCTACCGAGTAGTTGTACTTGCGACGCTGATCCGGACAGCATTTATCGCTGAATCAAGCCATGTACCACGCGTCGAGACCTATAATGGCGTCGACTCATAGAACTGACCATTCGATCCAAGGCCTTCCCAAAGGTCGTCTTCGTCTACCTCTCAGGCCGTAGGCCTTCGCCACACTTCCAATCGATCTAGATATCTCTCACATACCACCGAGACTTCCATTATCCGACATGCTAGCAGAGGGCGACCTGCTCTCGTTCTCTGCCCCGCGGTGGCCATGAGAAACAGGTCGCCAGGGTCCGCCCTCGGCGTTTGCAGCTCCACCGTGGTGAGCGTGAACGTGGGACCAGAGGTGACTGAGGAAGCGCGTCTTGGCGTACAACAAGTCTCCCACTTCTTGCAACCAGTTGTTTGCTCATTCTCATTCTAGCGTACACCAACGCCTGCAAGCCCGTGATCCTGCGAACAACAAACGACGAGACCGCTGCGATGAGTTCCGGAAGCGAGGCCACCGTGATAAATGCAGAGAATGAGCCCGCTACGGTGCAACGCACAACCCCAGCGCAAGAATTTGCGTTGACCCTTAGACACCGCGTTCAAAAGGATGCGGTGCAATACGATCATCCCAAAGACCTACCGACGTGGGTAATCGGCCTCATGGCTATTGTCGAGGTCGAAGAGATCAATCCTCCCAGTCGAATCGGATCCGAGGATAAGGCTGACCCCTCTGCCCGAGTTGAGTTGAGTGACGAGGCTTCAATCTGTAGCGATACCGACTCCTGGAATGAGCCAGCCTTTTACTACGACGAGATGAAATGGAAGCACGAAGAGGAAGCCTCCAGCTACGGCGCTGATATCTGTGATGAAGCCGAGACCATCGTATCCACAGGCGACGAAACGGACTGCAAGGACCGCGTTGCAACGGGTATCATAGTAAAAGCTGTGTACGAAAAGGGTGATAGCGATATGGTGAATTGCGGGTAAGTACAGCTGCCGACTCACTGCGTTATTGACCCGGCTAATCCCCCTCATAGACTCGATTTAGACGGCGCAGACGATAGATCACAACGCTTGGCAGTCACAGCTCTGAGGTGGATCAAGGCTAATGTTCTTGCGTGTCTTCCATCCTCCCACAGACGCACATCTCCAACGCTGCCTGCCTCAACACCGAAGGCCCCAGTGTCGATCGATTTGACGTGGCGAAAACAATACTGAGAGCTATCATCAAGAAGGCGTTGCTGTTCACCATTCCAGACCGTGTCGGTTCCCAGGTGGACTACCAAACTTGCGTTTGCCGTTTGCGTGTTCCGCTCCAGGTTATCATGGGACCAAGAAAGACTCGAGACAGAGATGATGAAATTGGACAATCGCGAAGACCACGCTTCGTTCTCCACCCTCAAACCATACTCGATACCAATGAAGAGGAGGAAGAGATATGCAAGCTCAAGGCGTGGGAGCATGATGCTCTTGGGTTGGAGGAGTACGAAACAGTGCGAACCCACGAATAAGAAGCTGCTCAGGTAGAAGGAATTGACTTTGTCAAGTCTAGAGGTCTCGGAGTGATCAAAGCTCGGGAAATCAAGGTTGCCAGGGTCAGTCTTAGCCAAGAGGGACTACGCCCGCGGCACGTATATGTTGTTTACTTGCTTACATGATCTATAAAACTTGATCTCAGTCCTTTCTCCACGCTTGCCATGGACCTTGAAGCTTTGAAACAGCGATCTCCAACGTTAGCTACCGTTACAGCAGCACCCACCAAGGCTCTTTTCCCTAGATTAGGAAGCTATACGCGGATCACGCCGAAGAACCAACGTACCGAGGACCCAAAGACCGCCGGAATACGTCGTACCAGCGACTTGACGACCTTGATTACGACACAATCAACGACGTCTCGCATTAAGTTCTTTCAAGAGTTCTTAGTAATAATCCGAGTTCTTTCCACGGCTTGCACTACCCCATAGATCTGTCGTGGTCCACACGGATCCATATGCCGCCTGAAGACAACCAAAGGTCCGCGCCATCGTCACGCAGGCTTTCTCAGACTGTCAGAATCTAGAGAACTCGAAGAAAGATCGCGTAAACATACCCATCTTGCCTACGCCCTCACTCTCCATAGCAAGTCAAAAGCCTGTTCATCTGAACTGGGGGTATTGCAAGGAATGATGGGTGTAAACATCTCGAACGACTTCGCACCAACAGCGCAGCCTCAATTGTATGCTCGAATATAGGACACTATATCCGTTGGATATTCCACGCAAAGAGATCAGAAGAAGGCATAAGGTGTCATTTTGGAAAGAAAGCGACGGATGTTCCACGGGCCGAAGCCGATATCTTGCGTGGGCTTCCTTGCTGCAGACAGAACGCAGACACCTAGACAGTAGATTAAGACAAAGGCCTCTGGAATAAACGTCGCGGGCAAAGCCTCAAGTGTCGTATATGTGGACCTTTCGTGGCGGCTATTGCACTTTCGAGCAGACCTTTCCTCACCAGATAAGAGTGGTAAATTATCAAATGTGTTCTTACCTCCACATAAGATGTCTTCTCCCCAAAAGCAACGAGACCGCCGCACTCCAAGTGATGGAATTGGGATGATATCTGGGAGATAGCCTGCGAAGATCAGCTGGGCAATAGAGTAGAGGCAACAGTGGACATACTTACGAGGTATCAACACCATCGCCCTCGTGGTCATGGCCTTTCGTCTTGATGGGAATGCTTTCACAGTCAGTGCTGCCCTCCTCGTCTGCCTCAATGATAGTGCCGAGCTTCTTGAGACGGCGCTTGGGGTGGCGCGTCTTCTTGTACCACCGACATTTCATCTTTCGGGGAGTTCTCGGATGGCACTTGGGGTTGAGGAGATGTATCTTGATCTGCAGGGTAATGGTGAACAGCCTCGCGGATTCGGTGCATTCTATGCTGACGTCGCGCGATGTCTTCTGAGCTGTATATCGGTAGTAGGGGAAATGACTTTCCGTGAAACTAGGACAGCAGCGCTTGGGCACAAGGAACACATTTCCGGGTGTGGAAGACCTCGGTTGGTGGTCGCTTCCGCAATCACTTTCACCATGATTACGCACCAAGCGCTAAACCCCAGCGGCTGACCGTGTTGGCTCCAACAGGTCTCATTTCCTGGGGTTCGAAGCGGGTGTGATCAGATTTGCGCTGGGATTATTTCGCTGAGGAATTTGGTGGAGCTCAATCGTGATTCACCTGGGCATTTGTGTGTCGGGGGAGGAGAGGTAATGGCGTTGTGAGTTGGGATACATGACCCTTCCAGTATTTCATCTACCTGCAGGCTTGCGTGAACGCTCTAGACCGCAGGACATCTCACAACATTTGTACGGCTGATGCCGCAACTGCTTCAGAGTCGATACAGACCTCCAACTCGACACACAGCGTGATCGCGACCCGTTTGTCTTGGTCAACCGAGCCGCAGGTACCAGGGAAGCTTCTGTCATCCAATCTTGGAGGGCGAGACTGGTTTTGTACTTTTCGTACCTTACCAGCGATACGGAGAGATTCAGGCCGCTGTCATTGAGGCGCTGATTTCCGCCACTCCAATTCCGCAAGTAGTAGTGAAGGTGGAAGGGACGGTGAGCGTGGAGAAGTGTCTGTCGTAAGGATCTTTTGCCAACCCCTACTAGCCAACCCATCGCACTACTCCGACTACCCACCATCCCCACCACTTCCGCGCGACGCGTCGCAGTCCCCTCAGCCTCATCACCATCTTTCTGATCACCCACCAAAGCGCAGCACTTCCGAGCCTCAGAAATCGAAGTCTACAAGGCCCCATACCAAGTGACCGTTCGCAATGAGAGGGATGTTTGCGCAGGAATTTGTCGGTCCGTGAACGACCGGTTCCTCCATCTCGTCCATGCTCCGCAAGCGATGTGAAGGTGTTGAGACCAGTGCGTCCGCCATCTGAGCCGTCAATTCAGAGAGCCCAACATGAGAAACGCGGCGAATGAGGGCAAAGAAGGCGGGGGCAGCTACGTCGAAGAGGTCCAGAAAGGTATCGATCGAGACAGAGAAGGCTACGATGATATTGATGATATGAGCGATGACGACCACGTGGTCATAACCATTGAGCTCGAGTGGGTATATCCGCCGCGGGGTCGCAATCTGCCTAGCTGACCTTTATGGGGCGATCATAGTGTGGTTGGAAAGCATTCAGTTTGAGCTCGCCGCGATTGATCGCGCAAGAGAAGAACAAGCCAGGGCGAGGCTTTGTGCAGACCCTCCAGCCCTATGAGCGACGCGACGAGAACAGCTTTCGGCAACGCGCGACCTATCGAGATGCGAAATCATGTGGGGTCTGGAAGAGGAGCTGGATATGTTGGCGCAAGGGCGTTGCTGGGCGGGGTCCCTGTACCAGACTAGAGGTTACTCGTGGTTGCGCGCTGGGCTTGGATCTTTTAGAAGGGCTGTCATGTTGCGACAGGAAGGCAATTGTTAGATCGCGTCTCGATGGAGTTCGTAGGTAGTCGTCTCTAGTGGCGGCGCCTCGTCGTGGCTATACTGATGCAAGGGCGGGCGACCAACGCATAGTCCGACTTTCAGGCGTGGATGCGCTTGCGAGAAGGTCCGAGGTGTTGTTGGGTGGGCGGCATGTCGTGTTTCCGACTTCCGCCCAGAGCCGAGGTCCAGTCTTGCGCATGCCGCCCTTGTGTCCTCCGCGTACACTCAGCGCACTGCTCATCCCAGCCTGAGCTGGTCAATAGGAGGGCTATCTTGTTCCCACTTTATGGGACTCTGTCGGTGATGCGCGGTGTGGGCACATGAGTAGCTCATGGGCTGCATATGACTGATTTAGCGCGGAGGCTTGATTGCACAACAGATCTTCTACACGTTTGAAAAAAGGTATATTGGCGATACAAATGCGCGCATTTTTATCGCATGTACAACAATTTGTCGCGTTTTTTGCAGTTCAGATGGCTGCAGCTTCGCTGATTGGACGACACGACCTTCCCCATCGATCCGCCACATGCTTCCCATGCTCGAATGCTTACACTGAATCAGCTGGGCACTCTGATGAGATGACTCCCGGACTATCCATCGCTGACTTGGCAGAGAAAATTCTCACGAGGGCTGATACAAGCTCCATACCAAGAGCGTTGGCGTGTTCATGCCTCCTTGTAGCGCTTTGCCAGGCTACTCAGTGCTGAACTGGGCGCGCCTCGTTTCCTCAGGCTGCTCAAAACTGCGAGGAACAAGAATTCCTCATCGGTTTCATCCTTGATCTTGTCATTTGTCAGCCCTACCACAAGATGCAAGGACTAAGTCTTGCGACTTACGTCCTTGCTCTCTCCGCCTTTCTGTTCCTTGGCCTTCTTATCATCCGTCTCATCCTCGCTGCTCCATCCGTTCTCCATGTCTTGTATGATTTGTAGCCCATATGAGGCGGGGGCATACACTTCGTTGCTCGGGGGTGCCATTGTAGATTCTAGGCCAGGTATAGTCGCGAGCTTGAGGTAAAACGCGATGGCTACGTCCGGCTTGACGTCGCAAAGACGGTCAGCGAAGTCTGGTTTGACATTATTCTCTGCTGCAAATCTTTCTAATCCCCCTGCCTCGACCCAGTCCTTGTACGCTTGCAGCTCTCGAACCCGTCTAATCCTTGGGACGGACTGCTGCTGGGAGGATGACATCGTGTAGGGTGCGCGAACTGTAAGTGCGTGTGCAGGTATGCTTGTGCGTGGTGGTGTGTATGCGTGTGCGAGTATGTTTGCGACTGTGCAGTAGAACGAAGGGTTTTAAGTGCAGTGGCTATGTACCTCTAGAACCATGGTTCTCCTTCCGCAACATCCACAAATTGAACCAGCACTATTAACAATCCATTCGTCCTAAACTTCTTAGGGTTCTTTTTGATGGGTATAGTTAGCGACGTCTGTAAGCTTAAGTCCAGGAGATAGCCTTGCTGAAAGGATGAGTTGAGAATCATAGGATTATAAGGAAAGAGTATTGAAGTACACGTAGAAGGAATCAACGTGAAATGTGTACACGCGTAACCTACGGAAGTTGCACACTGGGTAAATGTTTACCATGCGAGGACCGTTGTCTTGCTCTTTGTCAACCACCGACGGGTTGACCAGCGCCAAAAGCTACACACTTTCGCAATCGCATCCGCATCCCGACGTTTTCATCATACACTCGTAGACACACACACATATACACAATGACAGACCTCGAAGCAGCCCAGTCTGCTTACGAACAAGTCTGGGCGTCTTCAGACTACACCAATGTCTTGAACGCCAGATACATCTTGGCAACAGCCATGCCGGCTGCAACGCAGCCGTGGAGAGAGTTCCTCCGAAGATGCGATCAACTGCTAGAGAATGTCGATCCGAATACTAGATGGGACCTCGCGGGAAAGCTGCTAGGCAAGAAGAATGGAAAGTTGTTCGGGGATGTCAAGCCAGCATGGACAGAACCTCTTCCTCCCTATCTTTGGACAAGCGGCATCGGACTATGCACGTCCTTTGCGATCGCAACAAACGAGCATGCGAGCATCGATGCCGCTTATATCGAATATCCCGCAGCACATCGCATAGCAAGCAAGTCCGATGAATCCCAATCGGCCGTTGTCATCGATTCTGGTCCGGGCTATGCGTTTGAGCTGGCGGAAGGGGAGTCCATCAGCAATTGGGAGAATCGCTCCGGAAACGTCTGGTGGAGGAACGGCGGTAAGATGATCGAGCCTGTCAACATAGCGACAGCCGAAGAGGCCATGAAGCTGTGTTTGGATCAGCTATGGAAAAAATGCCGATGCCTCTTGGTTCTTCACCGAGGCCCCGTAGTAGATGCCTGCGGCACTTGGGAAGCTATGACAATGTTTTCCGGGTTTCACCGAGCTTTCAGACTTCAAGAAACCGCTCGAGACGGATTTGTCTCGATAAGATACATTGTCTTTAGTAAAGGCAGGCCGGAAGATCTGGACGACTGCATGGCTATCCTTACTGACTGGATGATGCTGCGTCGTCCTCTTATGGAAGAAACAGCGAAGCGTCTCTTGTCTGAGATGCTAGAACTGTTTTCAGATGCATCAGACCTTTGGGGTAGTCCCAGAGTGTCTATTGCGGAGAGGGTGACCGACGATGGAAAAGCGCATCGTAGTTGGCCTGATGCGAGATTCGAGGAGTCGTGAATCAGGCTCGTTTGAGGAGATAGGTAGAGGTACTTCGTGTAGACTTTTGTGGGTACGTTGAGTATGTATAGCTAGCAGTGTCTTTTTGTCATAACGTCGTTCTACGCTCGATGCACCACCACCTTTCGCAAGTTCATGGAGTGCATCGAGAGGTTGAGATGATCTGTCGTCTGATGTCGCCCGAGGCCCGCCCAAGCCCCGCCCGTGAGACTCGGCTATGCCGTGCCCTGGGCGGTAATGGAACTGACGGCTGAGTGTTGGTGGTCTTGGTCAAGATGGCTATGACGTTGATGACAAAGCGGCGCTAGTGCCCATGTAGGCTTAGTGGCACCCGGCCGCGGCCAGCATTCGCTCTGGGTCGGTGCCAGCTCTCACTACCACACCCCCCATGCATGCGCCACAGTCCACCATGTCTTGACAACAGCGCATTACAGTCATGTCGTCCTCCGACCCCATATTACCTCTAGAGCCGGAGATCCCGGTTCTGTTCTGACCAGCAGCCTCAGCGCTCTCGGCGTGACATATTCCGTTGCCCTCCACAAGACCACTCGCCATGCGACTCGCATACGTATACCGGCCCATCGCCCTCCCGCATGCGACACCACGTTAGCATCCAATCAAGCGACTGCAGCACCCAAACGCCCATATAAGACACGGAATCACGTTAAGCAGCAGCACCTTGGACTGTCCAGCATCGCGACGGCCCTGCTCTCGTGCGACGTAGCGCTCAGATCTCCACACATACTACATACACCTCAGACATCGCTCATGTCTAGTCGCTACCAATGGCCCGCCGCTGTCGTCCTGGTCACACCAAAACACGACCGGTCGGGAACTGGGAGACGATACACAGCAGGATAGCGGACCATGGGCGCGGTAGCATCTAATCCGTGGAAGCGCGCTCAACGAAGCCAATGACAGCCTAGTTGAATCAGACGGCTTGATATCGGGTACCGGTGCAGCTGAACACCATATTTAGCCAACACCCGACACGAACCCAAAGGCCTATCCCTCACAACACCTGTCGCGCGCACTCTCTGCAGAACTTTGGACTATCTGCCCAACACGCACGCCCGGTTCCTGTCTCTAGCAGCGACTTGCAGATGTCCCCACTGAGGACGTTACCTGGGCCTTGGAATTAGGCGGAGCTGGTGCTGGGCAAGACAACATGTCTCAGCGTCACCCTTCTCTGATAAGCATCTCAGGCTGAGGCACACCACTGCGTCTTGGTTAAGAGGTTGCGAACAAAGTCGTTTCATGCCACCCGCGACGCCTACAACCTCATCCATGATCGCCAAGTTCACTCCGCAGCCCCCACCATCGGCGCGAGCCCACCCCAACTGCCACCGCCTCGCCCGAGGTCCACCACTCTGTCATCGCCAGCTCTGATCTCACATTGACTGCGCGAAGCTTGTCATCAGTTACAACCGCGTGCTTAGATACCCTGCTGCAGCAGAACGTTATCGTCCTCACGATGGACCGAGTCCACATGACGCGCAGTTGCCAGACCACGCATCGCCCGTTAACCGAACGTCGATCGATACTCCAGCCGATTGCCCTTACGCCATCCCTCCGGCCTCTCCACATTGCGAGGACGCGTTCTACACCTGGCCACACGATATCATACGCGTCGCGATAGGTTTCCGTCTCCACGACACACATGGCGATCTCGAGAGAAGATGGACAGGACAACAAGGGTGGAGTACAACAAGATGGGTGTCACGGGGAATGGCGGTCGCTCCCCGACTGTGGGAGTTTAGGAATTCGACTGGATTGGCACGAGTAGGCTGCAGGTCAACGAAGGGTGAAAAGGCTGACGGCTTCTTACTCAAAGACCGAGTACATGTTGTGGATGAGCAGATCTGCTGCAAGAGTTTGGATAACCCGACGCCTGCTGGTGACTACTCTGAGATGGTTAGGTGTTCATATAGCAGTCCATAATGTTCTATTTGCAATAATAATAGTCTGACAAGGCAACGTACCACTATTTACCACGCAGTCAAGCACCCTGACCGGAATCTAAAGAATCTATCCTGCCTATCTCCTCCGCGTCAACACGACTATTGGTTGTATGCGCGAACTCCGAACGAAAGAATGGTATTGTTGTTGCTACGAAAGACTGTCTAGTTCCCATCAGTAAATGAGACTTGGCCGATGATCGTCCAAATGGGATGCCAACAAGTCAGCGACTGTTGGTGGGGATGGATCAGGTCCGAGAGGAAAGCAGTATTCACAGTGGTAGTCCATTGGGCTGATCCTGGTTACCCGGCCGTTCACTCGGTTGCGTCCACGAGCTTGGACCCGTCCACGAGCTACCTTCGTCACACATGTGGTACATACCGGATGACCACACGGAGTGTCGAGCAACCCATCGTCTCCATTGCACATGCAGCATTCAGTATGGCTGGACCGGAGGGGGTGAAGCTGCTGAGGGCCTAAAGCGAGGTGCTGGGGACAGTAGACTCGTTGGTCGCTGTCGCGACAGGCATTGAAGCATTGCCGGCAGCAGATGCTCTTGCATGTGCTGAAAACGAGTGGGTCCGTGTCTGGGTCTGTGTCGTGTTCGTGGACGCACTGCGAGATATTATTGATGCTATCTTGAGGAGTATCCATGCTCTCTTGAGTATCAATGCTCTCTTGAGTATCAATGCTCTCTTGAGTATCAATGCTCTCTTGAGTATCAATGCTCTCTTGAGTATCAATGCTCTCTTGAGGAGTATCCATGCTTCCTTGTAGATCAATGCTCTCTTGAGGAGTATCAATGCTGTCTTGAGGAGTATCCATGCTCTCTTGGGGATCAATGCTGTCTTGGGGAGTATCAATGCTGTCTTGAGGAGTATCCATGCTCTCTTGGGGATCAATGCTGTCTTGGGGATCAATGCTCTCTTGAGGAGTATCCATGCTGTCTTGAGGAGTATCCATGCTCTCTTCAGGGGTATCCATGCTGTCTTGAGGAGTATCCATGCTGTCATGAGGAGTATCCATGCTCTCTTGAGGAGTATCCATGCTGTCTTGAGGATTAATGCTGTCTTGAGGAGTATCAATCCTGTCTTGAGGAGTATCAATCCTGTCTTGAGGACTATCGGAAATGCTCCAAAGCTGTCGCCAGCTTTGCTTCGTAATGATTATGCAGCTCCTGAAGAAATCTCCATTCCCCAAAGAAGGCCAGCTCTCGATGGTGAAGATGTAGACGGCCACAAAACAAAAGAAGAGAATGAGACGAACGGATGTCTCGACGACAGCATCGTGGTCGCAGGCTTTGCGAAACGTTACTGGCCAGAAGTAGGTACCGAGCGCGAGATACATGAGCGATTCGACAGACCAAAATTTGGCGGAGTGATATTGCGTGCGGAATAACGCTCGTTCAAAGTAAGCCAATAAGTCCGCGCCTGCTACTAGCACCCACCAAATACTGAAGATGATAAAAAGTCCTTGACCGACGCTTGAACGACAGTAGCATCCCTGATGTACTGTCTCCCAATCAGAGGCTCTGGGCGTTCTTACAGAATCTCTGGTAACCAGCATGCCTATGTATACGGCATCAGTAAGGGATTTTCGTAGGGCAGGACCGATGAACGCAACCGCCCCAGAGTGGTCAAGATAGTATCGTTGGCACTTCCAAACCCCTTCCGCAACCATGCGCCTTGATTCATGCATGATTGATACGATCAGACGCCAGCCCTCGGATAGAATTCCAACAAGAAGACACACTCCTACCATGATGAGGTAGATAGTGAGGCAGGTAGCGATCATAATTCCGCACACAGGCAGGAACATGAACAGGATACTGAAGTTCTTTATAACGGGACCATCGTATAGTAGCATCAGGAACCCCGTGATCGTGAACAGCAAAAGTCCATAGAGGCCATTAAGGAATTTTCCGTCAATCTCTTCATAGTCCCGAGATCTATCGTAGTCCTCAGAGCTAGACATGGTGTCGATGTAGCTTTTAATTAAGCTTACAGTGGCGAATGCGATATCGAAAGGTACCCAGGAGGTGATGTAATGTGACAAGAACTTTGTGTGTATACAGAGTGACGGATCGTTTGTGTAGATATTTGTAGGTGTGCTGAGTACGCGTAGATAGTTGTAATGTGTTGTAAGTCTTTGTATTAAGTCGATAGCTGTACTAGAAGGTTTACAGACTATATACAGATAAGCGAGCATAACTTCAAGAGAACGGCATACGGTGTTCTCCGACAGAGATTTCTCCTCAGGAGTAATGACAATGCATTGTGTAAAAATAGAGACCAAGCGATGTCTCGAAAGAAGTCGACGACTTTCACTGGAAAGAGTCACCTTAATTGCGCTCTCAACTCGCTTCCAGCGCGAGCAGGCGCTGTGAAATGTATCGCGATGTACACAGATAACCTTGGAACTGAATTAGGTCGGAATGTGGCGAAGACCGTGAGCATGCGCTAACTTTGGTAAGGACGAAGTGTAGTCTTAGTCAAGTTGGACATGTCGAGCATTAGCGTGACTGACATCTTAGAAGAAGATGTCGACGTAGACCTATCGAGGAGGTGATGCTGTTGCTCGATAACCATGTAGCAGTCAACTTCGCTCGTGCTTCGTCGATAGATAGTAAAACAAGCGTCGACGCTGGTCGCGCGCGAACTACCCACTGCGTCTGTCTTTTCTTTTCGCCCATAACCACCTCAAAGGTATGCTTGCACATAAGAAGCTATGCCGGTCTCGAGCAAAGAGAAACTCGAACGGCGGCATTGCAGCAATATTGATAAGCAGCACGGCAAAGAAACTCACTATAACCTTACGAACAGTCGACGTGCAATTGAGGCTTGGCTGCATGAATAAATTTGTTCTTGCTTCGCGTCTCAAAAACCCCTTGCAAGATTAAGCCGGACTATCTAGGTAGGATCACGGACAATGGGACGAGTGGTGTAAGGTCGAATGCGCAGTTCGAGATACGTCCGTAGATCTCTTTGACAAACTCGTAGATACATCGACGAGAGAGCCACACCCAATACTTATTGAGTTCCTGGGAAACGTTCAGGCTTGGTAGAAGAGTGACGAACCGGTCCCATCCAACATCACGCTTTGAGATAGCCCCGTGCGCACGTTTGCATCTGGTCCCAAAGATAGGGCAGATGCGCCGGTGCACGCGACATGGCCATGGGCATCTTGTAGCGTGAGCTTATACATCAACCGCTCATCTTTCCCCGTCCTCGCAATGTAGGCGGACCCAGAATTACGTTCGATTACGATAGCCTTTCGATAGAAGTACGATGCAACAACCATGGGCAAGGGGACGGCGAGGGCAATATGCAGTGCTTGACGTACTGCTTAGAAACCATGTGCGAGTAGCAGACGTTGCAACAGTTCCTGGAGATAGCATGGAAAGAGGCGCGAGCATGGTTACTTCAGGATATGTCCTCACTGTTTCGTCCCAGCCTCATAATGCACAGTTAGCAGTTTGTGGGCGAGAGGCATGTAACAAAAGAACAGATACTATTAGCGTTGGACATCGTTCGGTCTAAAAGGGTGGAGGGTAAGGTCCCCAGCTTCCTCCAATCTTCATGGGTGGACATACTCACCCATGGCGACATTAAGAGGCAGTAGACTCTGGAATTACGAACCTTGTGGCAAGATATATCAGGCTTCTACCGCCACCAGCGAACGCGCCAGCGTGCGCATGGGACTGGACTCGCTATCTTGGAGGTTGCGCTGGGCGAGATTGGAAGTCGCACACCATCCAAGTCCTTGAAGGTCACCAGGAACCCAGTGCCCTTCCTACAGGCCAGAGGGATTGTCGGGTGTAGCGATGACTCCGAGAGCAAATCGTCTGAGGCGTTTCACCTGGAATGAGCGACCTACCTCCAGTCCAGACTGGGAAGCAAAGGTACTCCGCGCCATGTTCACACGAGTTTGAGATGGTCTATGCACAGCCACGCTTTCTATCTGTCCTATCTGCGCATGGCTCAGTTGGGGGCTGACAGATGGGTAGCACAGCAAAGTTGGAGAGGCGGCGGCAGCAGCAGGATCCAGGACCGTGTCTGGTAGCGCCGGACTAGACCGAGATGGTTCTAGGCGCAGATAAGCGAGGGCGGGCCCCGGAAAGCTGGGAAGTCCCTGGGCTGAGTGCCAAATTCTTCGCCTCCGCGTGAGGGCGACAAACACAGCGTTGCACCGCGCGCTTGGATTCCTATTACCTAGTCGTCGGAATGGCTAGTGAGCGTCACACTCTACGCCGACCGCACCGAAGCTCGAGCATGACGTGCCTGGCTATTGCGCCCTATCTGCAACGGGACGTACGCGGTGGGAAAGAGCGGGAGGCCTTAGTCCGACGCTAGAAAATCGCAGTGAATGAGGTTGTCGTGTAATCATCTTCGCAATGACAGGGAGTGCTGAGCGCGCTATCTTTAGGTAGAGAGTTGCATCTGCACGCGCAGCGCGGAAACGGACCCCTAGACGCCTGCACTCCACGAAGCGGTGAAGGCATTCTCGCAGCAAAGTGGACGAACACGGAATTGATGCGCTATTGAGGGTCAAAGTCTTCCCCGAAGCCGGTCTTTGGTACCGGTGCCGAAAGGTGCGATGATAGACGTGTTCAAGTTGAACTTTTTCAGCTATTTGGTCATGTTTTATGCTAAGAGAGAAACTCTTTTTGGCTGCTCTGAACTTGCTCGCATGCTCTGTGACCATTGTCGCTGGGTATTCCCCTGAACTGTACCCAATGCGATCGCGATGCGAAACCCCGATGCATGTCCTGCCACTTCCTTTCCTGCCTTCTTTCTAGTCTTTGCTCAGCTTATTGCAGAGGGCATCACTTGCTAGCGGAAGATGCAGGCCAGGCCGCCTACGTACGATGTAGGCCATGGGCTGCATGTGCAACGCTTCCATTCATCCAGACATGGTGCTTTATAGTATTGCGCACGTCAGATCTGTGAAGAATCGATATCGTTCTTACCGCATGTTGACCCCCTTCATACTAAACGGCATATCACCCAAATTTCTTTCTGAAGCATGCTGAGATAGCAATCGGTGCAGTCTTGTCCTCACAGCGAAGCATCGGACCTACGTCAGCTCTTCAGTGCTCCACAATCAAGACTGTATCTCAGAAAAACAACATTCAACGTCGTGTCCCCCGCGCTTCACCCTACCGCCTGGATTGTCAGCGATGCGGTCGCGTTGCTAGCGCGGTAGAAATACTTACGGGAAGAGCTCAAGTGCCGTTGTATCGAGCTTGACATCTCCTCATGCTTAGACCCTGGTCACAAGTTTGGCGAAGCAGAGCGCTGTACCACGTGGTTCATCCATACCTAGGTAGTCCCGATCGCATAACATCCTCCGAGATCCTCCCCAGCGCCGCTACCCAACCAACCATCCATCTCTCCATCTACGAGGAAAGCCAAACGTCTCAACAAGAGGAAGATGTTCTCGAAGTCACTACGACATTACCAGACGACGTGAGCTGAGTGCCTCTGCCGCCGTCACCAGCCCACCCCTCGCACACTTTCTACTACCACAGAGGCTAGTCGCCTCGCTCTAGCGTGGGACATCAGTCGTCACTCTAAAACCCTTGTGTCTCTCGTACGGACTTTCAATGTACCCATGAACCCACGTATAGCAGATTCGGCACGGTCATCGCGCACATGATCTACGCGGAGACGGCTTCTATCCAGACAAGCCAAGCCCAGAACGCCACTACTAGAACATCTAGTTCAGCACGTGTTAACCTCAGTTAGGGTAAAAAGAGATGGTGACGGTTATGGAGTGGTTCCAAACTCAAAGGACTCGCTAGATGCGAGTAGTTCGACCTTCTTGTCTTGTATCTCGTCTTTCCCATGTCACTTCAAGATCGGTAGCCATGTCACGTAAGAACGAACTCACTGCTAGCAATGGTTTCAAAAACAAAAATCCTCGTTCACACCTACCGCATTACTACGGCATAAGTAGAGTGAAGACCAGTGACTGCAGACTGCATATGCAGCTGGGGCTCAAAGCTTGGGCAGAAAGTGCCGCGACATCCCTCGGGTCCTGGCCCTGTGACCGAGGTATGCATGTTTGGAGCATCTAAATCGTATACAGATCTCATATATAAACCTCGGGAGGTCGCCTAGGAGGGATATAAACAGGCCTGCTACTTTGCTGTTGCGCCTCCTTCGCCGTGACTACATCACACACTCCAACGCGTACCACGTTCTTGGCCTCTAAGACAACCATATGAGAGGCTACACTCTGATGCGAAGCTTTTCACCAAGAACGAAAGAATCCCAGCTCCATATTGCCCTTTCACGAAAGCTACCCAATCAAAGACGAAAAGCCAAGTTCAAACATGCTCAGTACTCCGCACACTGCGTTCATCTTGCCTACTGAAGCCATTAATGGAAGAGGTACTCCTCTTGTCGCGTCGAAGTTCACTTTTTCAGGCTGCGCATGGGAGGCGTAGGTATCGTCGCGCGAACTTCTCCATGCTGCCCCGATCGAAGGTATGATACACAGGCGCCGAAGACAAAGAGGGCTGTACCGATAAGGAGTGCATACATTGCGAGACACGGCAGCAAGAGCACACGTCCTTCGCGAAGCTCTGGCGGCTCTTCGGCCGTGGGTTGTCCGGGTGGAGATGCCTTACGCGTTTATTGTTGAATTAGCGCACGTGTCTAGGAAGGGACAGAAGAAGCTCTACATTTTCGGCGAGCTCCTTGATAAGTGGCAGGAGACTGAGCGTCTTGTTCACAATGGTGGCTAATGATTAGCGTCGACCCCATGAGAATCTATGAACTCTTCTTCAGCATCTACTTCGCACCGTCTTCCACATCATCATTAGGGGGAGCGTCTTGCTGTTGGCCGTCTCTTGCTCGCCATGGGTCAGCCCACAAAGTTGATCTGGGCAGAAAAAGTACATCGACGCCCCCACGCATACCGATATATCAATGACAATGTGAACCAAGAGCCACCAGTTCAGTGCAGAATAGTACGTTACCACCATCATGCAAGCCCATGTAAGTTGAACGTTGCTCCCGATAGCGCTGTAGCGTATTGCCAGGGGTCTTGAAAGTAGTCTGGCCGACGAGATAATCGCTCCGCCAGCCACTTGGAAGGAGCTAAGCATAGGAACAGACGATGCGTTGCGATGAATCTTGCGAGGAGTAGCGCGATGAATGCGATAATGATCGTAATGATGATACTAAGCACCTTGGAGAATCGGAGAGACATGAAGATACCTTTTGTCGAGGTTCAGGCCGGAGTCTGCGTTTAGCGCGGTGGGTTGTGTAGGTGAGGACAATGCAAGCACGATCAAGATGAGAGTTGATTTCGGGGTTGTGGATTGCAAGCGCGGAGCGCGATGGAAGCGCGCAATGAACTGGAATGGGTTGGCGTGATGGAGTAGTTGAAAGACGACCCCAGACTCGATCGATATCGTGAAGATGGTCGGACGGCAGAGCTAGAGATGATGGACTGATGCTACAAGTGCAGTGTTGGCTGCGAAGAGGCCAGCAAGGGTTACGATAAGAGTGTATGTACTGACCTAGCGAGCGAATGGTACGAAGATGTGTGAAGAGATCAACAGAAGCTGCTCATGTTCGCGGCGACGGAGGAAAAGACTAGTGTGCAGGCAACCAGCTGCGTACGCATCTTACAACGGAGAGAGCGCGACAAAGAGCGGGAGTCATTAGATCGACGCAAAGACAAACGTGGGAAACGGGTGTGAGCAAGCATAGCGGCATTGTATTAGTATTGCCGCCAAGTCCCGCGTTGATGTCGGCTGTTTCGACTTCACCTGTTTCATCACCGGCAAGATCGCTAAATACGATGGTATCACAAGGATCATCAATATCGTCTAGAAGTAGCTCCCTATTCTCGCCCATGGCAACAAGGTCGAAGTAGATAAACCTATGCGAACGTGACGAGCTGGGAAGGTTGCGTGGGGTCGTTCTGCATCGGCGGGCTTTAACGCATCGATGTACGAAGTTCATCGCAGCCTCGTGAGTCACGAGCTCAGTGTCTGATAATACCTGGCGAGATCTACTTCCCTTCCACTTGTCACGACGCTTTGATATGTTGCTCGACCTCACTCGAGAGAATATACTTCAATCTGCTTATTTTCGCTTGGACGTATCTCTATCAATCGTCTGACAACACGAACCTCTGGTGGCTTGTGCTCGAAGAGAAGTTGGGATGTGCAGCCGATCACAGACGTGTTCAAGGTGAATGGGCCACCTGCAGCGTCGCCCGTCATTACCCGCGTCTTGCCCAGACAAGAGAATCCAAAGGCAAGAAGAACAAGGCAGTGGTATTTGCCCTCTGCCAGCTTCGAAGAGAGATGGAGAACCCATGGCTCAAGCTCAGCGAAGATGTCGCCCGGTGTGGCGTCGTGGGAGAATAAGCGGTCGAGTTGGAAGGACTTGTCATCTAGCGTGACCTTGTGGGTACGGAGATTAGGGACAAAGCGCTTATGCGGCGTAGGGTTCGTCTGGCGCCAGATGCCCCAATGCGCGACAGAACATCGGGATTTCTTCAGCCCATCGTAGCGCGCTTGTATCGTTTTGGCTGTCTCTTTCGGGAGATCGGGTTCCTCGCATCTGTCCTCTGCGCCGAGGTTGTGGTCCAGCGTCGGGGCGTTTGATGCAGGGGCTTGCTGGCCCTCGCCCGGAGACTGTTGTTTGTGGCCCTGTTGGGTTTTGAACCTATCCCTGAGGCTGTAATTCACGATGTTGGGGGATCGTTGGAGACCTCGTTGCGATCGGCTGGGTCGGGAGAGCGAAGGTTCCTGGACCTCTTCCGAAGGCTGCTGTGCGCGGTCATGTTGGGTCGTCGGGAAACTCGGTACAGGCGGCTGCGGATGTTGTTCGAAGGCTCGATGCGCGGTCAAGCGCTCTTGGGTTCGGAGGTCATCTATACGCGCAATCTCCTCTGCAATCTGGTTTGGTCAACGGTCGGTGATGGCGGTAGTGGCAAGGCGGACCAGGGTGATAGCAGCCAGCCCCTCGACAGAAGGTAGGCCCTGGGGCGCGTTGCTGTCTTGGTCGGTCATCGCTGCGCAGGCTGAGACATGCAGCAGCACGTATGTTGCCTGCGCCGTTGTCGCGGCGGCCTGGGCTGCTGCATCTGGCCTTGGAGGTGACGAGAAGGCATGTCGAGCATGGCATGTGTGGGTTGATGCGCGCTGATGGGTATGAAGCAATGCGAGGAAGAGCAGCTAGGGCCAGAGAGCTCCATGGTCTCGTGCTGCGCCTGGCCTTCACGCGCGTGTCGCGACCCGTCGACGTCGGGCGATGACGCACCAGTGGAGGCGAGACTGCGCCACGCGAATTTGGTACTAGCGTCAAACCTTCATGCATGCTCGATATAGCACCACTACACTCACTTGTGACGAACCAGTCCATGGGCTACGTATAATCAGCCTATGTCGTCGCTTCCACGCTCTTTAATATTTCACGCATCTTAAGCTCAGCCAAACGTAGTCGTAGATGTCCCGTCCTGTCCACGTACTCGTCCCCCATGTCTCTCCTGGCCGCCCGTTTGGTCCCGATCGCGTCTTTAAAGTACGTGAAGAGGTCATCTCTCCACTAAAGTTCCCTTCTGGTGCGTTGCCCCTCTCCACTCAGAAGTCTTTCAGTAATTCCTAGAGGCGGCATAACGAACCACAGCGCATCCCTAGTCGTGCTGTTGCCCTGCAAGTCAAGCCACAGAGCTTATAATCTGTAACACGTCTCGACAACATCGCATGCTGCCATCGCCATCCTTTCTTTCTACTCTTCCCAATCTTCCGCCGACTTCAGTAATCTAAGTGTTAGGCTCAGCAACGGCTCCGTAGGTCTACCGAGTGCGTCCACAAGATCGGGCAGTTCTTCTGTAAAACATTATATATCCTCAACATCTTCTTTCATTAGTGCAAGGTCACGATAGTCGCTGATCATAGCTCTCAACTCCTTCCTCGTCGTCGGCGTCAATATTTTACGTGCGTATCTATGTGCGACTCTGCGGTTGCGGAGCAATTAGGCCCTCCTTTCCCCCCCTTTCCCTATGCTTTCTACCATCCTCCAATGCTGGACTTGCGTGATGCATCCTTCGATATCGTCAAGATAGTTTTTCATGTCGCGCAGAATTTCAAGCAAAGATTCGTTCGGCTTGCGGGCTTGTCGTAGACTCACTGCAGTGCTGTCTTCTTCCCCTGGCTTGTGGGAATCGCACATGCGTGGTGTAATGCTGCTCGATGGACACGGTTGGAAGAATGCTGTGATTCAGATGGAACGGGTTGAAGTTTACGACCAGAAGTGAGAGAGCCTTGGAAACATGTCGTTTGCCCGCTGGGGCCATTGTCATGCGGGTACGGACGTGATTGCTGTCGTGCCTCCCAGTAACACCGCAATCATGTCACACGGCTATGGATCGCTCACCGTCGATCTCTTCACCTGCCCTGCGCCCAGTTTTACTTCAGGTTACTTCTCCCCACCTTCCACAACACGCACTTGGACATCAGTCTTGCGGTCGCGGTAGCTTTTGACGGTTACAGTTGTATTCATCAAGCTCAGATCATCCAAGTCATAATTGCCGCCTGCTACTCATCACACTCTGGCAGGATAACTGTTGGTCACTGCTTCTGCTCGACTTGCTTCCAATAGTGGTGTGGCAGTTCGTGACTAACGCGCTCACCTTCAACGTGCCTGTCCAGGCCGACAGCGACAGTGTCAGAGGTCTCCTGGGCTTCACATCGGCGGCATACGTCGAGGAATAACCTGACCAGCGCCAACCATGAGCATTATCCCTATCCTGCCTCGAGCTGGGAGAGACAACATACTAGCAATGTACTGGCTTGACGGTCGAGTGGACTACTGCGACAAGCACAATTGCCGACATCGACAATCCGATCTGCCAGGTTGTTACAGCCCTGGTATTGAGTGTAGATCTGCACTTGAGTGGAAGGGCATCTTAGATCACCATGATTTCACACGTAAGGCAATAAGGATTCACCCAACACTTTTCTCAGTCACGTTCAGCGCAGTTGAGCTCAAGTAGTCTGCGTCTTTTGTCACAGATCTCTCGTACAGCATACTACTTTGACTCTCTCGAGATAAATACATTGTTACTACGTAGATTATAACAAGATCTAGAACGGTGCTGTGCTCTATCAATTCACTGAAAGTGCTTCCGTGGAATCGCTTGATTGACCTTGAAAACTGTTATAACTGTGAAATCGTTGACTTAAATAAGGGGGAGCTCGTCCACTGGAAAGAGCCAGTCTGCTGCGACAACGACGACAACGGGTACAACGATGATGTAAACCAAATACATGATGCCAAGTAGGCATAATCGTACAGGGTCGAACTCGGGCTCGAGATTGTCAGGAGGATAATCTAGAGGCCTATAGGACTCGCTCCGCATGGACTGAGCTCGAGCATCTTGTCTATCGTGCCCAAGCGGCCTGTCCATCCTGCTCTCCATGTATGGATCTGGGTCTCTTTGCGCATCGGGTTGAAGTGGCCCGTCTGCGCCGGTCATCGTGTACGGATCTGGTTCTCTTTGCGCATCAGGTTGAAGCGGCCCCTCTGCGCCGGTCATTTCGTACGTATCTTCTCTTTCCGCATCAGGTTGAAGTGGCCCGTCTGCGCCGGTCATCGTGTACGGATCTGGGTCTTCTTGCGCATCGGGTTGAAGCGGCCGGTCTATGCCGCTCTTTATGGACTGCGCTAGGAACTGTCCTGGATTTTGTTCCGGGTATTGCTCTGGCGGCTCGTGGAACTCGTTGTCGTTAAGGGCAAGAGGACGAGTTACGTTATGGTGAAAGTCGTTATCGTGGATGTCAACAATATTTGGACCCCGATCGAGACGATCCTGGCGTTGTTGATGCAGTGTCTCTTGACTAAACGGAACAGGCGCACTTGCGAGAGAACGAGAAGACAACAGACCCTGTGCTGGGCGTCTAGTTCTCGATCGTTCTGTCGACTCGATCAGTAGTTCTAGGCGATCAAGTCTAGTCATTAACAGGTCTGCGGACTCTTGAAAGGGGCAGTCGGATACGGGTGGAGTCATTCCAGTCGTCGACGGAAGAGGTTGTTGAGTAGCAAGATTAGACTCTTGCCTTCCCAAGTTGCTTTGTGTGCCCGTGTAACGATCGGTGGTAGTTTGGGTGCCGTCTTCAGATCTGGCTCCTCCAGGTAATCCGGGTCCACCAGTAGTACCCACATGACCGGCACTGAAGTTACCCGATTCGTGATGCGATGTCGCATGTGCGGAGGTGCAAGTTGGGCCTTCTATGTAGACGCCGCCGTTGTCGTCGAGCTCGCTGATGTTGATTGTAATGCGAACCATTGTGTGGAAAATTCTTCAAGTGCGGTCGGCGATTCAATGTCAACAACTTTGCGGGGTTGTAATTGAGATGAGTTGTAAGTTTCTGGCTACTGCTAAGCGGGCAGTTCTTTATACAGTCTGCTCCCGCCGCCGCTAAATAAACTTTGCTGGTACCTGATTGCCTTCGACGCTGTTCGGAAATTCAAGGTGAATGTCTCCAGTAGTTTCATCATTGTTATCGACATTGTTTGTACTCTCGGCGTGCGCGTTTCCAGCGATGTATTCACTATTCCCGGCGTGATTGGTGTGGTCAACATGAGCCTTTCTAACGACACTGCTGCACTGCACAGCATGGGTGTTATCTGTATATTCGAACACGGGGTCTCTACGGCGGGGCTGATTGAGATTCGCTCGATCAATGGGCCACGTCCAGAGCTGTCTTACATTCTCTCGACGGTTGAGTTCAGGCAACTTATTGGCGTCAGCTTCTTCCCTGCAAAGATCATGAATCAGGAATCACTGCTCGTCAATTGCTGCGCCATGTGAGACGGCGTATCCCACACCTGAATGCTGCAACCATGTAGAATCGTGTCATAGTCCGACGTGTGCTTGTCTTGCCACTCCGTCTGGATAGTGAGAAGCTTGGACTATAGGTTTTTTGCCCTTCCATCATACTTTTGCACACCTGAAGCAGGCTGGCCTTTCGTATCTGAGCGAAGTTAGCAATCAGATTGGTCAGGAATAGGTCGTCTACCATGGTGTCTAGGCTTCGGCGGTCCCGCTGAGCGGAGGAAGCTATTTCTACATGCAAGAGACACTTAGCTCCTCTGCGCCCTTGCATCACCGCGTTCAGACTTGTTTTCTCTCTTGACGATTTCTGAGGAATCTATACCCTCGCGCAATAAAGGTGCACATAGACAACCACTTCTGATACCACCATCTCTTGATCACTGGGCAGAGGGCAGTTTCTTCCCAGCAATGTCATCTCTCGAGGAAGCAGCACGCTGTCTAGCACAATCTCGCAAAGAATACGAAATTCAAATGTTAGTACGTGAGCGAAAGAAACGCTTTATACTCACATCCGGGCTTTGTTGAAGAACACAGAATAGGCGCGATGCATACGCTGCTCGTCCTCGTGAAGGCTTGTTGGGAACGCCAACGTAAAGGAAGGGTAGTCTGGTGAATACAGATATTACATGATAATGTGAAAAAATTGAGAGACTAAAGGAGGGATCAGGCAGCAGTATCGTGAATGCAGCTAAAAGCGTGTGTGCTGATGCTCAAGCTGGCGAAACATGGTAAGAAGGTAAGGTGCACAGCGACCTCACATGCATCTGAATGCGGTCCAAGGTACTTTACCAGCGTTGTCGTCCCACGAATCTTGTAATAATGAAGGGTTCCCGTCCATAGGCTTTCCTCCCTTGGGTTTGTTCTTTCCCCACGATACAGCGATGCAAGAGCGACTGTCTAGCGGGATGAGACTGTACGAGTATAGGCACCCATAGACTTGCCGGCGATGGGTGGGAATGACCAAGAGACATCTGCATGTGATGGTGAATATCATATAAGCATCACACCGCTATGTAAGCATCACACCGCTACCTAGGTTGTGATGATGGCGCATGTGAGCAACGCTGGACCTGAACCACCCGGGCTGCTGCTCTTACACGAGACGGTGCATGAGAAATCGTAGCGGTCTTCCTGAGTGGCTTTCCTGCTTTCTGTTGCCTCGAGCTAATGGATAGACTGTGTTGGCCAGAGGGTGTGTTATGACAGGGGCGCGCAGCTATGGTGTGTGTGGCCGTGCACGCGTAGAGGCCCTGAGACTGCGCAGCGCTGGAGGTGGCCGCAGGCGCATCAAAAGACGTGCCACCTCCAGCGTGCAGGTCCCGACCCTCCGCTTGTTTCGGCTAGTGCGGGATTATTGCAGGTGCGAACGTAGCACAATCTGTGCACTACTAGAACGCGTACGTCGTTATAGCATCTAGGCTGCTACAGTACAGCGCCTGCACACGGGACCTGCACTACACACGGCACAGCTCTGCATCGCCCTCGCCACAGAACTATCGACTACATCGCCCGGTTGAAGGAGCTAACGCGTGCCAACATGACCGCATAGCAATATCTAGTGTCTTAGCCACTAGCAAAATGCGCCTAATTAACCTTGTAGAAGATGCGACAATAGTACGCGATACGCAGGCTAGAGCTTTACACAGGCTTAACATGTTAGATAGATATTAACATAAGTTTCTTACTATTACTTCTATTATAAACCTCTCTCTATTAAGCTTTGTATAAAAGCTCTAAACTATATAAAGCCTATATAAGTATAATAATTATACTATAGTATACTCTTAAGGTTTAATAATCTTATTAGAAAGTAATATTAAAGATTAACTTAATAATAAAAAAGATTATTTATTAGTAAACTAATAATTCTATAGCTTATAAACTAGTTCTAGAAAAGTAAAGTTTATTACTAGTATACTAAAAAATATATAACTAAAAGTTTTAGTACTCTAAAAGTAAATAAACTAAAGCTTAAAGCTTTAGCGCTACTATTTCTAAAGTAGTTAAAGCTATTAAACTTTTTAGACTAGTTAATTAGCTATTTTAATACTAAAGTACTTTATAAAAAAAATTTAATTCTAATTTCTAAAAAAATTATAATATAATTTTATACGCTTATTAGCTTATAACTAATAGAGTAATATATTTTTAAAGTTTATATTTAAAATATATATACTAAAATTTTAGTAGAAGCGTACTTTTTCTATTTTTTAAATTTTTATAACTTTTAGAACTCTAAAAATATATTAAAAATACTAATAGTACCTTAAAGCTAATACTAAAAGCTATACTATCTAAATAACTCTTTTATAAGTTTTTAAGATAATTATAAGTCTAAAACTAATCTTATTTCTATTTATATTACGCTACCTTACTAATACTTAACTAAATTATTTTATTTCTAATTTACTTTAATTACTTACTTCTAAATTATATTACTATTACTATATAAGTTCTTTTAAAATTATTATAAGAGATAGTATTATAGTAAATTTTAAAACTTTCTTTATTATTCTTATAACTACTACTATTATATATACTCTTAAGGTATATATTACTAGTAATATAGTTTCTACTAGAACTATTAATAGCTATTACATTATATATATCTTTTATAAGTTCTTAAAGTAAGTAGATTCTACTATTATTTTTTATTAAAACTTTATATTTAAGAATTTTATTAATAAAATAAAGTAGTTCTTTTATAAGCTAAATTTTAATATTATAAATTACTTAGTAGCTAAAAATCTATATATTAATAAATTTTAGAAAAGTCTATTCTAAGTATATTAATAATTAAGTACTCTCTCTAGAGTAGAAATACTATTTTTATTTACTTTACTATATATATAATTAAAATAGAAGTAAAGCTATATCTAAGTAAAGTATTAAAAAGTTATATTTACTAGTAGTAAACTATATTAAAGAAGATTTTTAGAAAGAGTAATAAGAAATAAAATAAAGATAAAAAAGTATTTATAAGTTATTTCTAGTAGAAAAATACTATTATATAAATAGTAGTAGTATTAAAGTTATACTAAAGCTAGTAAAAGTATAAAAAATAGTTATTATATTATAGTTATTAGTAAATAGAGATAATATTATAGTTATAGTTAATAAAAAATATATATAGTAAGTTCTATTAGTAGTATACCTATTACTATATATTATATTATTTTTAGTTATTTTTAGCTATAGTCTAAACTAGAAAGTTATATAAGAAAGTATAATATTAGTCTATACTATAGGCTAGTAATAACTTTATTACTATAGTAATTCTCTCTAGGCCTTAGAGACAGAGCCTACTACGTTATATCTTATAATATTATACTATATTATAACTAATAAATAAACTTTTAAGCTATTAAAACTAAGCCTAATAGACTTAAACGCCTCTTACTATCTATTTATACTTTTCTTTCTTATATATTTATAATAAAGACTTATAATCTATATTAACTTATTTATTACTACTAATAATATATAAATAATATCTAGTAGTAGTAGTACTACTATATTATACGCAGTCTTTCTTAAAAGTAAGTACTACTACTACTTCTATTATAGTTATAATTACTTAAAAGCTTAAGAAAATTCTAGAATTAGTAGTAATATATCTATAGTACTATAAAAAAGCTATATATTCTTTATAGCCTAATACACTAGCTAAATACTCTAGAAAGATCTTAAATATACTTATAGTTTATACTAGTTATATATTCTATTATAAGCTTATTAATAAGCTATTATTACTTTATTATCTAAATTATCTATTTTACTTATATTATTAGCCTAATTATAGATTTATAGTTATTATTATTATTATTAATTACTAGTCTATATAAAAGCTATAAGTATAGCTATAAAAGTAGTTTAAAGCGCTTTTATATTAAAAAGATTCTCTACTATAGTAAGAACTTATAGTATCTAAGCCTTATATTTACTTAATTATATAATATTCTTTATAAAGTTAGTTTAGACTAAAGAAAGTAAGCTATAGTATAAAGCCTTAATAAAGTCTAGCTAATAAGAATACTATAAACTAGTAAAGTCTATATACTTTAAAAAACTACTACTTACTATTATAGTAATAGATTCTAAAGTAGCTATATAAATTCTAAATATAGTATTAGATATATAGCGTTATATAGTATTAAGAATATTAAATCTATAAACTAGCCTAGTATATATAGTAGTCTTATCTATAATTATCTTATACTACTAGTCTACTAAGATATACTCTATAAAGTTAAACTTACTACTTTTATATTTATAAGCTACTATAGCTAGTACTATAAGTAGTATATAGTATCTATATATTTTAGAGATATAAAAAGTTATAAAGTTATCTAATATATTATAGTATATTATAGTTAGAAAGATAGATATAAAGAAAGATTTAGAAGATATAAAAGATATAGAAAATAAAAATAAGAAAGATAAGAGAAAAGAGAAAAATAAGAGAGTAGAGTTTTTTACTTTTTTATAACTACTAAAGAGTCTAGTATAATTATATATATAAGACTCTTTATTAGAATAGCTATTATATAATAAATTTAGAGTTATTATATATAAAATTTAGAGTTATAAACTACTACTTCTTACTACTTTACTACTTTATAGCTTTATTTCTACCTTATAGCCTTATTTTAGAAATAGCTTTAAATACTTCTTAGACGTTTATAGCTATTTCTTTATAGTTATAGCTTTTTTTACTCTATACTTTTATATAGAGCTTCTAGAAAGTAATAAGATATATATATAACTTCTAAATACCTTTCTAGAAGTATATAAAGCGCGTAGATACTTATATACTCTCTTTTTCTATAAAATCTAGACTAAATTCTAGCTTCTTACTTTTATACTTTTATATAAGATTTAAGAGTATTAAACTTTATAGCTTAGTTTTAATTTCTAAAACTTTTAAAAGAATATATACTACTATATACTATAAAATAAGGTGTTTAGAAAATATATCTATATTATAATTATATACTATGTTACTTAACTACGTTATACCTATATTTTCTACACTAGCATATTTAACAAAGTAATTACTATAGTAATATCTAAATTAATATTAAAATTATTTAGTAGCTGTAAAAGAGCTAGCTTAGAGTTTTTTAACGTCTTTTAATATCTTTTTATATTTTTTTACTATAAAGATAACTCTAAATTAGGCTTAAGACACTAATAAAAAATGTTATAGTAATTATTTAGAAGAGTAATTATTCTAAGTCTATTATACTAATAGCGCCTCTCTAATAGTTTTTCTTCTAACTATAGTAGATATAGAGTAGCTTATATAATCTTTATACGCATTTATATAGTATTAAGTATTAGATATAAGCTACTTATATTTTTATTCTTTAATATTCTAAATATTATTATTATATAAGTATAAAGAATAGTCTATTTCTAAGTTTACTAGAGATGCTTTTATTACTATTACTCTCTATAAGTACGTTATTACTATCTATATCTAGATTAAATGTTAGAAAAAGAGTTTTTTTAATTTCTATAGTTATATATAGTAAGTATAAGATATTTAAAAAATATATTTATAATAAGATTACTATATAGAGTTACTAACTATATATTATTACTCTACTCTATATTAACACTTTACTATAATAAGTATAAAGAATTAAAAAAGTACACTTTTACTAAGATTTTAGTATATATATTATAACTATAAAGCTAAAAAAAATATTACTTTATTAGTTATAAGCTAATAAGTATATATAATCTTATTAGAATTCTTACATAAAGTGTTTAGTATTAAAATAGCTTTTTAGCTAGTTTAAAAAATTTAAAAGCTTTAACTATTTTAGAAGTTATAGAGCTAAAGCTCTAAGCTTTAGCTTACTTAATACTATACTTTTAGAAGTAAGTAAAAAGAGTTAGTTATATATTTATTAGAGTACTAGTAATAGTTTTTACTTTTTTTTTAGAATAAGTAGCTCTTTAAGCTATAAGTATTACTACTTAAGATTTAATTTCTACTTAATAACTATTATTATAATAGGTATTAAAGCATCTATTAGGTTAATTACGTACTTTCTCTCTTTTATAGTAGTGTTTTATACACTTACCTATATATATTATACTACTATTATCTAATGTTATTGTAAAGAATAGATAGGTAACAAGAACTATTCTCTAATAATAGAATATAGCTTTGTTAGAACAAAGTAGTTAAATACTATAATAAATAGTATTAACTAATAAGAATTGCAATAATTAATTGCAAAGTAGATAATAAGTAAAAGGTAATAATATTGTTGCTAGGTAAAGAATAACTATAGAGAATTGCTATTTCTTTTATAGAAAATAGCTACTAGAATAATTGCGTAAATATCTACCTATTTCTGCCTAGAGATAAGAATTTATAATTAAATCTGCTTAATTTCTATTAATTTCTAGATTTATAATCTAAGTCTGCTAAATTCTTCTTATCTTCTAGATTTATAATCTAGACTAGTACTAATTATATTAGTCTATGCGTTGTATT